>NW_022985166.1:1334977-1365081 GCF_010093535.1 Lindgomyces ingoldianus | reverse complement strand
TAGCCATGGAACCTCTGTGGTTATATAAAGAGTTGTTAAGGGTTACTTATGTATTAGAGACAGTCTTACGCAGAGAAGTAGACCTTTACTTTATAAAAAATAATTATCTTAACATAGATATAAACCCTACACAACTATAATAATGCTTATACGCAGTATACATTTTAATTAACATGTGTTACAAGATAGCTAGAAAGAAGTACACACTATAGGACAACAACTTTTAGGGATAGACAACGCACAATTTTAACCTCCTCCCCTGTGCAATTAGGCAAGAGCTATTGCTTGCCTACGCAGAGCACAGGCACTATCCTAAAGGGAAGGCAAATTATACGCAGGCTAAGAAGCTAGGGGATATTATAAATAAGAGAAGCACTAAGGGTTAGCTTTAAAAAAGAAAGTAAGAGAGTAAAAAGAAAAAAAAAAAAAAGAAGTAAAATTAACATACAGATAAGTAAGCAACTCTATAAAAGTAAAAAGTTGCTAGTGTTTATATGTAAGTATAGCTATATCTGTACACGCGTATAGCTAAATTAGGTTGCCTAAAACGTTAGCTATCTAGCCTGTGCGTTAAGGGCTATGTGTACTTAAGAGCCCTCTTTCTTTGTACAAAGAGAGAGGGTAGTAGTTAATAACAAGAAGATCTTTGCCTGCTCACCTCTTAGTACGCCCCTTAGGCGTATGTTTATTTAATCAAACCCAGGTCAACCGACAGTTTTCTATAATTGTAATAGTTGCTAAGAGTTGTCTGTCTTTTTAGGGCAGGTGTCTAGCTAGATTGTCTATAGGTAATTAATGTAGACTAGGGTACTAACAGAGGTGCAGGTCAGGGTGCACTAGAATAGTATACTGCCTTAGATATATTACTAGAAACCTTTTAAAACTAATCTATACTAGGTCTAATAGTAGACTGTTAGGTAAGATTAACAGTTTACTTTAAAATAGTAAAGGTGTTTCTTTTTTCTATGTTATAAGCTGTTAGGTAGGCTACTATTATCTTAAAGAAGCCTTTCTAAGTGTGTTTAAAACCTAAGTTTAGTACTCTTAGGCTAAGCAGTATCTTTTTTTATAGGTAGAAAAACTATTCTAACTTTAATATAGACCCTTTAATAGCAGCACTAATAAAGTAAGCTTTAAAAGTAAAAAATGCTTCTTTTTTACTTATTTTTAGAGTTTAAAACGCCTATTACGCCTCTATCTCTTTGTTGCTAGTAATAAAGTAAGTTTATAAAAGCTTAATTATTTCTTTTATGTTTTTAAACTAAAAGTAATCTAATTTAGCTAGGTATCTAGGCTCTAGGTATGCCTTTGCAATACTAGCAGTGTGTCCCTATACTAGCGCTATGCGTGCGCGCTTACTTTAATAGTAATCTATATTAATATTAAGTCTGTCTATAATAAAGGCTTACTATTATTTAAACATAGGTTCTTTGCTGTCTGTAAGGTTCTTAATCTTAAGTATACATTTAGTAAAGTAGCTTTAAGAGAGCTTAAGGGTGCCTAAAAGGTCTCTTGCTATTAGAGTAGCAGAGGTAATTTAAGGCATTATTATAGGTAATTTAGTAGTTAGTAGGAGTTAATTAAAACTAACAGTTTTTAATCTAGTTAGCTATTTAATTTATGCTCTTAATTAAGCAACTTAGTTTTTAAAGGCTATGCTACTAGAGTTTAACTTTAAATCTAGTAAGTTTTTAGCTTTTAGTCCTATAAAAAGGGGTTTAGCTGTTAAAGTTAGTAGTAGTTTAGTTCTAAAAGTAGGCATCTTACCTTAGCTGCAGCTAGAATAGGTTGCAGTCTTTATAATAAAATCTAATAGTAGTTAAAGGTTAGGCATTAGTAGTTGTTTTTAATTCTAATAAGTTATTAGTAGTCTTTAAGTTTCTACCTTAGCGCACTTTTTATAACTTTTCTAAAGGCAATCTTAATTATAGGGGATAGAAAGTTCTAAACCTAAAAGCTTTAGTTAATAAGAGGTTTCTAAGATCTTATTTATACTAACTAAATAATTTAATGTAACAGTGTATAAAAATAGTAACCTAAACTAAATTAAACGCTTCTTAGAGTTAAACATAGTTAAATAAACAATTAATGTAATATTATTAATAAAGCTGTTACTAGCAAAAGTAAGTTTTTTAATATAATGTAACAGCGCAGGCAAGACAATAGGTCTAAATGCAGTATAAATCCACTTAGAGGCATATGGGAGTGCGTGGGGACTTAGAGACCTAGGAATACTAATAACACCTATAGGCCTTGTACGTAGGATATCAGAAAACTACCAAGCTAGCTACGGGGGCGAGGTGCGACTAAATACATGCGGGAATAGGGGTAACTGCGGGGGACTGGGTCGAGTCATGGTCGGGGCCGATACGGGGACCCTTCGGATAGGATCCGAGCGACCCGAGATGGAACGATTCGTAGAATCGTTACACTATGCACTAGCTTAACTAAGAATTACTATAGCTCTACTACTTTTTATCTAAACTAGGTTAGATTTTAATAGGTAATAGAGACAGTCTTTAGCTATGTTCTAACATTTTTATAACCTAATTCTAACAAGATTTAGCAGAGTATTGCGCTATTAAGTCTTACACAGGACATTTTAATAACTCTATAACTACACTTTAATGTAACTTTTTAACTATATAATATATTATCTTTAGAATTTAAGACCTATCTAAGACAGGCTTTATTAAAGAGCTTATAAAATTTTAGAAGATCTAGGCTGCTAGTTATTAAGCTAGATAGTAGGCTAAAGACATTATAATTACTTTTATGTCTGCAGCTTAACTAGCTGTTGTTTAAGAACTCTAAGTGTAACGGCACAGGCAAGACAATGGGTCCGAATGCGGTAGGAATCTACTCAGAGGCATATGGGAGTGCGTGGGGACTCAATGACCTGGGAACTCCATTGACACCTATAGGCCTTGTACAAAGGATATCAGAAAACTACTGAGCTAGCTACGGGGGTGAGGTGTGACTAAATACATGGGGGAAATAGGGGTAACAGCAGGGGGCAGGGCAGAGTTGGGGCCAGGTCGAGTTAGGGTCGAGTCAGGGTCGAGTCAGGGTCGGAGCCGATACGGGGACCCTTCAGATAGGTTCCGGGCGACCCGAGATGGAACGAGAATCGTTACACTAAGAATCTAGAAGCTGTCTTAGACTAGCTCTATTAGGGAGCCTGCGAAATTTTAGGAGATCTAGGCTGCTAGTTGTTAAGCTGGATAGTAGGCTAGGGATATTATAATTACTTTTATGTTTACAGCTTAACTAGCTGTTGTCTAAAGACTCTAAAGATTTAGGAGCTATCTTAGACTAGATCTATTAGAGAGCCTGCAAAATTTTAGAAGATCTAGACTGCTAGTTGTTAAGCTAGATAGTAGGCTAAAGACATTATAATTACTTTTATGTTTATAGCTTAACTAGCTGTTGTCTTAGAACTCTAAGGATCTAGAAGCTGTCTTAGACTAGCTCTGTTAGAGATTCTATAAAATCCTAGGGAATTTAGTCTACTAGTTGTTAAGTTCTAGTTAAGGAAGTAATACTATTAATCTAAAATTAAGATATAGATAAGTTAAAGTTTTACACGCGTTTAAATTTTTCTTTACTAATAATAGTTAGAATTTAGTAAAAAATATACTATTTTATAGCTACAGCTTATCTTTCTATTTAATTAAATTCTAAGCCTATTTAGATATATAGTAGTAGAGATATTATAAATCTAATTCTATTATAATGCTTTTAAAATAGGGCTATTTATAGAAAAAATTACAAAAGTCTCTTAGATAGCTAAGGAGAGAAACGCTACTAACAGGGGTTAGAAACTGCTAACCCCTAGGCCATACTCTATTTGGAGTAGCAATATGCATGGTGGTTTGTGCGTCCTCGGTTCTCTCCTCACCACGTCTGAGCTAGCTGAGATAAACACAACAGTATATCCACCGCGCCGTCGTTCAATGTTGCCAGCTAAGAAAATCCTTTCAGCGTTTCGCTGGTCTCGAGTATTCATCGGAAAGGCCGTCCTTATATATATTAATTCTCAGTCCTGATTATGTACTCAAGTCTCGTCATCAGTCTCATTCACAACTCCATGATCAACCATATGCTTCACCACTGGATACGCCGCTCTCCCATAGTTGCTATTTCTCTGCATCACATACTTCACACTCACCCCCTTGAAGCCCTCAACATTATGTCCTCGACTCTTAAACGCATGTAATAGATAAGTCCCTGAGAAATCCATCTCCCACTCCGCTCTCATTCTTCTATTATCCCACCTGGCAATTGGATCTTGTTCCTGGTCTTCTATGACTTCCTCATCCGAAACAAGCTGCGGTTCATTGTGCGTCCCGAAAAGTTTATCAAATGACCAGGCCTCCCAATTTGTCGGCGCCCAAGCCATTTCGTCGAGAATCAAGACTTCGTTTTCGACACGAACGAGACGTTGCGAGATGTGAGTAAGCAGGTCTACAGAATGGGTTTCCCACTCCCCATCAAAGACTTGCGGGCTTTCTCTCGTCATCAAGTATGACATCCTACTTTCTTTCTCGGCCATCATCAGCCCTGGGTTCACCTTCCCGCCATATTGGCGTCCTACAACATTCCGGAATCCGATTTGACGAAACAGAGCGATGTCGCGGAGCGCTACGACATCCCAGTCTAGATATATCCCACCGGTGGCGTAGAGTTGTTCCCATCGCACAAAGTCAGATTTGTGCTCGATGTTCTTGATGAGCATGTTGTTTGCTTCGGTAGGCGGGACGACAAAGTTCATTTTTAGGATATTGGGGAAACCGGTTAGGATCTTACGTGTCCATCTGCTGCCTTCTTTCGCGGCGGTTTTGAGGTAGGTGGCGTTGTGGTCGGTGTGGATGAGAATACTCCTCGGTTTGAAGTAGAGGCTTGCTGAGTATATTGAGAGGAAATCCTGGAATGTGAGGTCTAAGGTAGAGGACGAGTCCTTCTTGAGATAGGTGTAGTGGACGATGTTTGGGATGGCTTCGGTTCGAGAATGTATTTGAGGAAGGTAGTTTGGAATGTTTCCAGTTGGAAGAAAGAGAAGCAGACAAAGTGAACTAATCAAGACTCCAGCTGCAAGTGCGGACTTGGAAAACTTCGGTGAACTCATCGCGCTGGAGGCATGAACTTGAGGGAAAGGATATTGAATCTAAAGAGTGCGTCTACAAGCAGTGCTAGGGATGATCGTCCTAGCTAGAGATTCGTGTGACCATCATGCTTCCAAGATTGTATTCGCTTGGAGCTCGCCTCGTTGGACTGCTCCATCTCCCCAAAATAGTAGCAAGGGCGGCGATTGCTTTCAGCTTGTCGAGGGTATCGCACGAAGCTGTTCTGATTCAACGCCCTATGTAAGGTTTACGAGCAATCAGGTGAGCAGTGCTTTGCGTCTGGCCACCCGTATTTAGGTACGATTTCCCAAGACGGTTAGCGTGATGAATGCGCCGCAAGCGAATTTCAAACATCAAGACTTAAATTCCGATCACGACAACACACGAGCAATGTTGGAAGATGACTACGGGTGAAAAGATCGGCATGTAGTGCAACCAGATAGGCTGCAACTGACATGGCAATGATGCATGATGACATAGCAAGAAAGTGCTGGTCGCGGGAGTCTTCCGTATTTACGAAGGACAATACGAGGTCCCGAGTCAATAGGAACTCGGTGTTTGCACATTTTACAGAGCCACTGGTGTGTAAAGTATCGGCCTGCCTCTTTATTTACTTCTCTTGCCGAGTCCATCTCTGTCCGTGCAAGATAATTAGTAGCGCACTTGGCATTCCTTACCATTCCGTCCCCCTCTCGTCCGATCCTTGCTTGCTTCAGACTTCAAAATTATACTAGCTTAGAGATAACGACAGTAAGGGCGGTTCACGTAAAATTCCAATTTAAAAAAAATGCGGAATACCATTGGACGCGTAGCTTCGCGTTTGAATCCTAATCCCTCATAATTAGCCTTCTACCCGAAAAGTGAGGCAGCTAACTTTTATAGATGGGAAGGTGCCGGCATCACTTTCGGATTCTGCACGTTGCGGATATGGTTTCAACCTTTCATCGCTATCTTTCTTCTCTTTGCCCTCCAGCCTTTAGGGCCCTCCAATGGGACTAGGATCTCCGTCGCATGTGTTTTAAACCCTTCCACAGTTGAAGGCGTGGAAAATGTCTGGAACCCGAAACTTGGGCATTGTTGACACATTTCCTAGACATGAGATATTTTAAGTCAGAAATTGATTTGCGCCCAGTTCTAAAAGATCCCGTCCTCAATATGCCACGTTCTATGTTTGGCGATATAGAATATTAAACAGCCATTCATGTCTATAGGCAGGCCTAGTTCCGGACGAAAAATAATGACATTATGGCTTACTATACGATCTAAGGATAGACATGCATGTGGGGAAATCGTGAGAAAGGCTCTACGAGTTCCACAGACCTGCGTGGAAGGATTGATGAGTTATACCCGTGGCTGATCACGATCGACTATGTGTGCTGTTTCACGATAAAAAGCTTGTTATGTCTCACCTCCACAGCCATGCCATGCTCCAGCTGCTGTTCAGATTGTGCTACCTCATGTTATCCACAGCGAAAGATCCCGTGTACTGAGCTTCTCAGAGACGTTCCTGGTCTACCACTCGATGACGCGATAGAACGAGCTGCTTAAGCAGGACAACTATCTACCCTTTGTAGCTTCATATCGCTTCACTAACCCACAGAGATAGAGGGGGGGATTTTCATCTACGATTCAAGTTTTACTCGACAGCCATGTTGCCGATTTTGAAGTATCACGAAAGAAATTTGGTTGCTATGGGGGCGCTTTTTGGAATGATGTTCCTCGCGCAATAACTGTGGTTAAAAAAGCTGGGGATACTGCTCTTTTCCGAGTTTTTGTGCAACGGCTGACACACTGCGGGCAGACCGGAACTCAGAGACATTGAGCGTTTGTTCAACGAAGGAGTCGTTGTTGTGACATAGACGTGTGACAAAACGTCCAGGATCGACTTGTTGACGGTGGCAAAATAGCTCCGCAATGCCCTTTGTATGCTGAGGCCTTATACATGTCCTGCAAAAGAAGGGCAAATGGTATGCTGAAAGGGTGTAGTTAGCATGACGTTATCTTGTCTAATTTCAATATTAAAGAGGTTCTACGCGTGTTCTCTCGAGCTAAATCAACTATATGGCTTCAAACTGCCGCCTTTTCATTTTGGAAGCTTTCGAGAGTACATGTCAGCGTCTTCAAGTTTAACATACGGGGAGCAGCACAGTTGACAATATTCCGTCGTGATGAGCTGGGCGAGCCCAAACCTTTACTTAACTAAGGAATAATATGATAATCACCCATCGCGTATTATCCAGACAGTGACATCCCTACCTCCTTCCTTCGCCTGCCCTCTTTTCATATCTACATCTTTATCCCCATACAGAATCACGCACTCTTCTTCTTCACCAGCCCCGTACACCAACCCCGGAAAACATTGAACACCCACCAAGTGGTATTCCGCACATTCCCTGTGGGATAGTACTGTCCTCTATCTCCGACGTCCGCCAGCTTACATACGGTTTCGGAGAGTGTGCCAGGCCACCGCTTGCGGATGTATGCGGCCACCATGTCTTGGCCGTTTGTTATGCCGCCTAGGAGATATCAGAATAATGCACATATATTGAATTATGGAAAAGTGCAAAAATTAGGCAAGTGGAAGTTTGAAGGCAGGCGTTAATCGGAAAAAGGAGGGGGGAGACTGTGCATGAAACAAGGGGAAATCTACCAGCAGTCCAGAGTTTCTCGTCCGTAGTCCATCGTACATCGTCTCGCCATTTCGCCTTTGGAAACTGTTTCTTCAGCATCATATCCACAATCTCGCGGCCCCCGGTTGCGTTTTTGCCGTCGAGGATGCCTGCATGTCCCGCTACGAATATCCCCGTACAAATCGTCAAAACCTCAACCCCCTTCTCCACATGCTTCCTCAAAAACTCTAACGCAGGCTCCTCAGGCACCTTATTTGGATCCGGTCCTGGGATCATCAAAATATCTAGTTTCCCGGGTTTAACACTCTCATCATCTAATCCAGCATCGATGTGGAATTTCAGATTCGGGGTTGTGGGCGCGAGAGAGCCGGCACCGGTTGAAGCAATGTATGTGATCTTCAGCTCCGAGGATGGGATGCCGTGCGAGGTTATCGCGGGAGGGAGGTTGCAGGCTTTAAGGTAATCAGTTGTGAGCATGGCGAAGAGATCTATGGGGGAGAGGTCGAGGAGTTGAATGCCCCCTACTACTAGGACGCCTATGTGTAGCGGGAAGGGCTTGGGGTCTGGCATGGTGGATTGATGGTTGGGGGTTGGTTGAGGGTGAAGGGTGTGAGTGTGAGGTTTTATGACGAGGGAGAAGTTGAAGCTCTGGGATGGCTGAGGACTATATATAGTTGAAGGGGGACTTTAAAGCATCAGGCAACTACATTTTGGAGATTGTGATGTGCCAATGGGAGGTAAGGGGTGCGAGAGTGTGCACGGAGCTGCGTAAGATTATGCTCGACTCGGGGACTAGAGAGAACCGAGACGTGCGGGGATAGATCTAGAAACTTAGAGCAAAACTAGGTCTAAACGGATGAACAAATAATGGGGAAGCTAAAGGAGTTATGCCCAGTTTAGTTCTAATGGGTGGAAGAGGATGGAAGGCAATGAGATGGAACTGTGCAAGCCAAATTGGAAAATTTTGAAGTTTGAGGATGATGGAGAGAGAACTTGGAGGCATGGCCTTTGAATAACACCTCGCGTACGCTGTGAATAAACATAAATCTCCTTCAGCAGGCCTGCTTGGATTCACCGGGCCCCGGAACAAAAGTGACATCCGTGCCGATGAGTGGAAGACGGCTATGAAATGGTAGCCCGCTCCGTTTCACGGGCGGGTGGTACCAAATTCAACCTTAAATTCGTGTACCTACATACCTTCCTTGCATCCAAGATGTAGTTTGCCGCCATTTCGACGATCCCGCCCGTCCATGAAAGTTGGATTTGGATGAGTATGACGAGTAGAGTGATGAACGGGAAGGAAAATCTTTTCTCCGAGCCTCGGCCCAATTCCCAAAGGTTTCAACTCCACCAATAGCCGATATGCCATCGTATCTTTAACTTCAGCATTATTCTTGCTCTCTTTCTCACTCAATTCCCCCCTTATAGCTCTTCAATATGGATATCTCAAGTCTCTTCAGCGTCAAGGTATGGTTTTTCCACCACCACTCCTCCCAGTCCGAGTTCCGTCACTAACCGTCCGCAGGACAAAGTGGTCCTCGTAACGGGTGGCGCGAAAGGCATTGGACGAATGATATCCGAGGGCTTTGTCCAGAACGGCGCAAAAGTTTATATATCATCAAGAGACAGGAAAGCTTGTGAAGAGGCTTGTAAAGAGCTTAATGCGATGGGGAAGGGGAAAGCGGATTTCATCAGCGCGGATTTTTACAAAGAGGAGGATGTTAAGAGGCTAGCTGAGGAGTTAGGACGGAGGGAGAAGAGTACGTATGCGCGCTCTCTCTTCCAATCCATGCGCATCGTGTTGAGGAAGAATTGGGATGCTAATAAAAGATTAGAGCTGGACATCCTCGTTAATAATAGCGGTAGCAACTGGGGCGAATCCTACGCAACCTACCCCTCCGCCGCCTGGTCGCGGGTCCTCACCTTAAACCTCCAACGGGTCTTCCAGCTTACGCAACTGGTAACGCCGCTCCTCGAGGCCGGCGCCTCCCGCGAATCGCCCTCGCGCATAATAAACATTGGCTCCGTCGACGGCCTCCGTGTCCCCGCCCTCGAAACCTTTGCCTATAGCGCCAGCAAAGCCGGCCTTCACCATTTGTCTCGCGTGCTCGCACACCATCTCGGCCAGAGGAATATCACGAGTAATACGCTGGCGTGTGGACCGTTTCAGAGTAAGATGATGAAGGCGACACTGGACAAGTTTAAGGATGTTATTGAGGGCGGGATTCCATTGGGCAGGATTGGAACACCGGAGGATGTGGCCGGGTGTTGTATTTGGCTGGGGAGTAGGGCCGGGGCGTGGGTCAACGGAGCGACAATTGCGTTGGATGGGGGAACAGTTGTTAGTGCAAAGCTATGAGCGTGATGCAATTGTATGATACTATGCATGGGTGCTGGTATAGAATGAGGGAATGAGGGGTAGAGATTAAAGTCATGTGTAGGCTGGGGTATCTAGTATATGAATCGTTCCTTTGCTGTGGCAGTTATCTTGGCCTGGTGGCGAAGTGGGCTTTCCTCTATCCAAAATCTTAAACAGCACCTGCCCTCCGTTTGTCCAGAATCAGCCGCTTCAGTCGGTCGGCCGCAGCCTCAGTCTCCATTGCCTGTTCAACGCCTCGCCTCCACGCGTCATCCAACATGGTCATCTCGCCCGAAACCGCCCACTGTTGATTTCTCCGCATTTCTTCCGTCTCTTCGTGCTGCTTCTTCACATCTGCTAGCTGTGTCTCAATCGCCTTGAGTATATCCTCCAGCTGTGAGTTCCCAATCAGCCAGGCATTCTTGCCGAATCGCTCCAGCAACCCGAGCTGCGTGAGCCGTCCATTTATATATTCCGACGACGTGCATGCCCGCTTCAGCGCATCGGTCCACTTGTCGAACAACTCGGGGCTGTCCTCGTCGGTCGTGGGATCGGTATTTGGGGGGGCTTCGAGGTCCTCGTATCGCTTGAGATCAATGGCACGCAGTTTCGACGACTTTTCGGCCTGCAGTCGCGCATGCTCCAGCTCGACCGCTTCGGAGAACTGTGGAGAATAGGCCGCTGCTGGAATCAGCGCGGGATGCAGCTGTAGGCTGTCTGCGCCGGTGCTCTCGATACTGGCTTGTATAAGGAGGTCTACAACGGCGGCGAGGGTCTGGGAGGGCGCGCCGTCGACCACTGCGGGACCAGCTGGTGAGCACATGCACGCGACAAAATCAACCCTCGGAGTCTCTAGAATGGAGATTGGAAACAGGCATTCTCTCGTTCAGGCAAGGAGGGGAAATGAAGATGGCAAGGTAGATTAACTTACAGGGGAGGGACTCGTAAGATTCGTTGATGAGCGGCATTGCAGGCTAGAACTGGTGATAGTGGGAGATTGGGAGGTCGTGTGGATGCGCGAGTGAGGAAGTTCAGCAAGGTCAGTCGCGAGAGCAGGCGAGGGCTGCAGGACCTAACCCCTGCGCAATGGGGCGGGGAGGAAGCCAGTGAAACCAGGCTACATGCCCCAAACGTCATGCGCCACCCGCAGTGGTCCGTCGTGCATGCCAGGCTTGCAGCGGCGGGCTGCTTGCTGGCTCTCACGGCTCCCAGCCCTCAATCAAACAGGATTCCAACCGCGGTGCTGCCGGGTGTGCCTCTACTACCTTCCCCTTACACACGCTGCTCCAGCTCCAGCGTGCCAGTCGACCTCGCAGACGAACGTGTATATTACTGCCCCTGCCGCGCACTCGATGCGACTCAGGCTCCCCTCCGTACACTCATCCGCCTTCGACATCCTGCTGCGTGAATGGCACGCTCACATGTCCTCGTCGCCATCGGCGCCGCCTTCTTCGCCTCCCTGATCATATCCCAGCTCGTAATTAACCTCGGATTCCCCCAGGTCGACTTCTGGCACTGGCGACTGGACCAGGACTACCATGGCATGCACCAGACACACTTGTTCAGAGAGAAGGACGCCCAGGCTGGCAAGGCCGTGGGGGATGCCTCGCAGTACCTGATCGGCGTGGGGAAGGCGGATATCACAGGGTAGGACCAGGCTGGAGCGTGCAAGCATCGGCAATCGGCGTACTAACCCGCTCTCCCAGTCCCGTCGTTGAACTCAACTTGATGGGATACGCAAATTCGTCCCAAGTTGGCACCGGCTTGAGGCAGCGCTTGTACTCGCGCGCCTTCATCGTCGGCAGTCCGAGCGATCCGACCCAGCGATTCATATACATGGTGCTGGACACCCAGTCTGGCGATACGGCTATTCGCAATGGCATCCTCGAGGGACTCAAGGGCTTGGGCCCGGCGTACTCAATGTACGCACAGAAGAATGTGGCTGTAACAGGCACACACAGCCATTCCGGTCCCGGCGCTTGGCTGAACTATCTCCTACCGCAAATTACCAGCTTGGGCTTTGACAAGCAGAGCTACCACGCCATTGTGGACGGGGCGGTGCTTTCCATCAAGAGGGCGCATGAGAGCTTGGCACTGGGAACAATTAGTTCGGGGAGCACTAAGGTCACGGACGCGAGCATCAATCGCAGTCTGTTTGCCTATCTTGCGAATCCAAAAGAGGAAAGAGATAGATATACCGATAATGTAGACAAGACTATGACGTTGCTGAAGTTTACAAGAGCCAGTGACGGGAAGGATATTGGTATTCTGAATTGGTTCGCCGTGCATGGAACTTCTCTTCTTGGAAATCAGACAGTGGTCGCCGCAGACAACAAGGGCGTGGCCGCATATCTGTTCGAGCAAGAAATGGCTTCGAGCGTGAACGCGGCCCCAGGCTTCGTAGCGGGCTTCTCGCAGGCCAATGTTGGGGATACAACTCCAAATGTGCTCGGCGCCTGGTGTGAGGACGGCTCAAACGCAGAGTGCAGGCTCAACGACAGCACTTGCGGCGGCAAGAGCCAAGACTGCCACGGACGAGGCCCATTCTTCGGATTAAACGACGGTGGCGTGAAATCCTGCTACGAAATTGGCAAACGGCAGCACGCCGGAGCCCTTTCCATCTACGCATCTAATAGCTTCACTCCCATAACTGGCAATGTCCGCTCCTTCCATACTTTCGTGGACTTCTCCAACTTCACCTTCACCCTCAAGAATGGCACGACTGTATCCACATGCCCTGCTGCACTGGGTAACTCCTTCGCGGCCGGAACCTCGGACGGGCCGGGCGCCTTCGATTTCGTGCAAAACGACCCTGGAGCCCCCAGCAACCCCTTCTGGAACGTCGTCGGAGGACTCATTGCCGAGCCCTCCCCAAAGCAAATCAAATGCCAATATCCAAAACCAGTCCTCCTGAACGTAGGCGAAGCCCATACACCATACGACTGGTCCCCCAACATTGTCGACATCCAAGTCCTGCGCGTGGGGCAGTTTATCATCATTGTTTCCCCCGGCGAAGCCACCACCATGTCCGGCAGACGGTGGCGAGAAGCCGTGTACAACCAAGCCATCTCGACAAATCTTGTGAGCGCAAGTACACCGCCGATTGTCGTGTTAGGTGGTCCAGCAAATAGCTACACCCACTACATCGCAACCGAAGAAGAATACAGCATCCAGCGCTACGAAGGCGCATCCACACTCTACGGCCCCAACACCTTGAATGCATACATTAACTCCACCCTCTCCCTCCTCTCCTACCTACGCGATGACGCCACAAGCTCCTCACCCGCGGGTCCCTCGCCGCCCGACAACCGCGACCGCAGCATCAGCCTAATCACCAGCGTCGTATACGATGGTGCACCTCTCGGTAAGAAATTCGGCGACGTCACAAAGGACGCTTCCGGCTCCTATGCCCGGGGTGTCAAAGTCAGCGCCACATTCGTTGGCGCGAATCCGCGGAATAACCTACATCTCGAAGATACATTTACAGCTGTAGAACAGCAGCAAGCAGATGGGTCCTGGAAGAGGGTTATGGATGATAGGGACTGGGAGTTGTTGTTTGAGTGGAAGAGGACGAATGGGTTGACGGGATACTCGGATGTTGTTATTACGTGGGATACGGGGGTTAAGAGCCCCAGTGCGGGGACTTATAGGTTGAGGTATTTTGGGGATTCGAAGACTATTGGGGGGACGATAACGGCGTTTAGTGGAACGAGTGGGGCGTTTAGATTGACGTGAGGGAAGGAGGAGGTTCGATATAGCGCGCGAGTATTGAATATGTAAAGCATGGGGTTTTCAGTCAAGGAAAGTGTATTGTAGTGCACCTAGAGTAAGTTTGTCTATATTCAAGTAGTAGGCCGTGGCCTCCTAGAGTGCCTGATTAGGTTCCTGGATGTGATCGTACCGTCTGCGTCTTCAATCCTACCAAAAGATCACGTGTCCTATATTACACACCGCATCTACACTCGTGGAGCAGGTCCTACATTGTAACACGAGTCCCAAGACGGCCCCACACATGGACCTTGTATTTGGCAAGAAATAAAACCATATCTGTGCACATTCATGAACATTAATTGAACTTCTGCGTCCACTCTGTGAGGCGGGGGATTGAACAGACATCCTCATTCTATACATTCAACCAAGCAAGAAAAAATCCTAGAAGCACGCGGTCATGGTAATCATCATTTTAAGACTGCTAGTCCATGGCCTCAAATTTTAGAGCTCCCTCTGCCGTGGACACGTCGAGCTGTATTTAAACTCCTTTGCTGTTGGCTTTTCTTCTACTCCCTCACACACCCTCCCTTGGCTGCTGGATAGAAAGAATGGGGTATGCAATATCTGTGGAGTGGGGCGTATCTTTTCTTGTCTAGTGGCTGAATATGGGTCGATGCTTTGTTACGGGGCTTTGTGGGATTGGCTCGTGGTCCTTGATCTGAATAGAAATATGAATGAGGGGTTGCTATGGCTCTGTGTTGGAGATCTGGTCTGTCTAGACGCTGCAGGTTGTTTTGTAGGTTGCGAAGAAGTGTGATGGTGAATTAGAATTGGGTATATACAGTATGTGTAGTACAAAAGAAATCTACAAGAAAAAGAGTGGAATACGGAACCTACCTCCGTCTCAGTCTAAAAGTCGATTAAATGGATATATCACCCAAACCTCTCTCTCTGCCCCTCTGTGAAACTAGCTATCCCATCTCCTGTTTCACCATATCTCTCCTTCTATTACTGCGGCGCGCCCATATCCTGCAACCTCGCCAACTCCCAGTACACACCCCTCTTGCTCATCAATTCGTCATGTGTACCCCTTTCAACGACCTTCCCCTGATCAAACACATATATAACATCTGCGTGTTGGATAGTGCTGAGACGATGAGCGATGGCGATGGTAGTGCGGCCTTTGGATGCGGAGTCGAGCGCAGCTTGCACGGTGCGTTCGGAGGTGCTGTCGAGAGAGGAAGTAGCTTCGTCGAGGAGGCTGTGCGGGAAGATTAGTCATGGGTTTTTGGTGGTTTGGGAGGTGGAGGGGAGAGCTTACAGAATCTTAGGATCGCGGAGAAGAGCGCGGGCGATGGCGATGCGCTGACGTTGACCACCTGATAACAACGCCCCTTTAGCACCAACAAGGGTGTTCATACCGTCCGGGAGGGATGTCTAAGAGATGTGAGCTCTATACTTGTACTATAATAGAGGCAGACGACAACTTACAATGAACTCATAAATATTCGCATCCTTGCAAGCCTGCACAATCGCCTCCTCGCTCACATCATCCTTATCCGCAAGAATATTCTCCCTAATCGTCCCAGTATACAATGTCGTCTCTTGACTCACAATCGCCAACTGCGACCGATACTCTTGTAGATTATAATCTTTTAATTCCGTCTCATCCACCATCACAACTCCAGAATCGTAATTGTAAAATCGTTCTAGCAGAGCCATTACAGTTGACTTCCCACTCCCACTCGCACCCACTAACGCCACAAACTGTCCCGGCTCGGCGATAAGACTGACGCCCCGAAGTACAGGGTGGTCTGGACGTCCAGGGTATGTAAACCGGACTTTCTCAAGCTCGACTTTTCCGTCCAAGCGGTCGATCTTCTTGCCTTCTGTCGACCATGAATCGATCTTCGGCACACGGTTTAGGAACGATTTAAGTAGTTTTGCAGCACTCCGCGCCTCCCCCATATCCGGTGCGAACGAGAAAATTGCACCAGCAGACTGTGCACCGTTAATAATCGACGCATAGCAGACGAAAAACTGCACGATCGTGTATTCTTGTTTCAGGATAAGTTTTCCACCATACCAGAACACCATTGCAAAAACGAACATAGAGAGGCTTTGGGATAGCGCATACAGAAGCGCGGAAGTTTGTGTGGCGCGGAGATTCCCGAGGGCTTGTTCGCTGAGTTTCTCGTGGTATTGGTTGAGAAGGTGCTTTTCGAGGGAGAGGGACGCTACGGTGCGGATTGAGGATGCGGCCTCACAGGCGAAGGAGGCGGCTTCGGTGGAGTGTTTTGTGCGTCTTTCCATGCTGATGAGAGCCTAGTTTTGTAATAATATTAGCTGCGCTACATTGTACCACAGACTTGAAAATAAGACGGAAACCTACGCGGAATCTAAAGTATCCACACCCTATGAGGATAGGTAGGGTTGAAGTGCAGACGAGAGCAAGTTTCCATCCAAACGAGCAGGCTATGACAATGGCGGAGATGATAGTAGCCACTGCCATAACGATAGCACCTAGGGTAGATCCACTCATACCAGCAAGCCGATTAGCTTCTGAAGAGAGGAAAGTAGCTAGTGAGCCAGATGTGACTGCATCTCCATCAAAGAATTCGATATCCTGAAGCTCGTCAGTATTATCTCGCTGCGAACTACATGTGTTTAAGATCATACCTGACGGAGAATGGCGCTGAAAGCTTGCTCTCGAACTCGCGCAATAAGCAGCCTGAAATGTTAGAACATATTCAGTAATATCTCCCACAAGAGAGATACTTACGCTGATGACTTCGCCAACGTCAGTCCTTGGGCGAAGTTAAAGATCCAGGTGGTAATCCCCAACATAAGGAACATCCAACACCAGAATCCCAGTGTGTGTCCGCCAGTCGACATTGAGGGGACCAAGAGCGAGATGATAGAGTTACCTAGGAAAATAGCTTGGAGTGCCGGTGCCGCACCCGCGAGGACGCAGAAAAGGAATCCAACCAGCATAATTTTATGCTCTTTCGCGTTCATTGACCAGCTGAATTTGACTAGTTCCCAGGTACTGTAGTCTTCGTTGTCGTCTTTGGTTGGAGCCTTGATTGACACGGGTTTGGTGGTAGTTGTTCGGACGAGGTTCAGCTTCTCGGGATCGGAAACAATTTCACCCTCCTTCTCCATGATAGCGACTCGGCCGCTGGGAAGGATCTTTGAACTCAGCTCTTGGGCCTGCACTAGACTCTGATAAATACCACCAAGGTTAAGTAGCTCGTCATGTGTGCCTTGTTCCATAATCTTACCCTTGGCCATGACAACAATATTATCCGCATTCTTGATTGTCGAAAGGCGATGGGCAATAACGATCGTTGTCCGGCCTTCCGATGCACGGTCTAGGGCTTCCTGCACAGCACTTTCGGACTTTGTATCTAAACTGGCAGTGGCTTCGTCGAGGAGTAGAATCTTAGGGTCGGAGACGACAGCTCGTGCGATGGCTATTCGCTGCTTTTGGCCTCCGCTAAGCAGTGATCCACGCTCTCCTACAGTAGTTCGGAGCTTGAGAGGGAGCTCATTGATGAAGTCCCAAGCGTTGGCGATCTTAGCAGCCTGTTCGATGAGTTCTGCCTTCACTTCGTCTTTCGCCTGCGGGTAGTCAGTACCAAAGATTCGGTGCCAGTTCAGTAGAAGGAAGAGGAGAACGGCGTTATAGCACATAGTATGGGACACGACCAGTAGTTGGAATCTAAGGCCTGAGAGGTAATCCTTAGACTACGCTCTCAAATGTAGAGACACTCTTGGCAAGTATCCTTGTCCTAGTTGTGTTTCTTGGTACTTGCCAACAAGTAGCAAATTATAGAGATTTGAGTATGCACTTACATTCTCATACTCAGTTCCTACCAGGCCATGTTCGATAGACTCGTAGATCGTCGTACTGAAAAGCACTGGTTCCTGACTGACGATGGCCATATTCCTCCTTAGCCATTTTAGATTCAATTTACTGATATCGTTCCCATCGAGGAAGACTTCCCCAGACATAGGCAGATAAAACCGTTCGAGAAGTCCAAATATCGTGGATTTGCCAGACCCTGATGCACCAACGAGGGCTATCATTTTCCCTGAGGGAATGACGAGATTGAAATCTTCCAAGACAGTTGTATCGGGACGAGACGGGTATACGTGCTTAATATTCTTGAACTCGATGTTTCCGATATACTGTTCTGGCTTCTCTCCTTCGTCGGTCTCTGGATCTATCGGTGACTTGCGCTCGATGGTATTGAAGACTTTAGTGGCAGCCGCTGTGGCCTGTCCGAAGGCACCAAGGTGCGGAAGATTGTCTACAGTTGGTGATTAGTATTGCCTTTCCGCGAGTATCTAGGTTCAACGAAAAGAAGTCTACTTACGTCCAATACTAACACCTGCAACCATCGACGCCATGATGACGGTGAGAATCTGAGCAACACCCAGCTCTCCCGCATGAAGGAATCGATTTCCTTGCCAAAATGCCAAAGCGTATTGCAGGTTGAGAACGGCCATCATTCCCGCAATCATTGAGGATAACCAGAACTTCCCTTTGAAGTCAAATCTCGAGGCCCTTCTCAAGAACGTCTCGTACTTCTTCTCTAGCCGCTTCTGCGTTCCGAATGCGGTGACATTTCGAGCGGACGATATGACCTCCTCGGCCAGGGTCCCAGCGGTTGCGTACTCATTGACGGCAAGCGTCATATTAGCTTTCATATTCTTGCCTATCTTAAATTAGAATTCGTCACTAGGGCAACCAGTATTGCTCTCACCGTTGAAACCCATCATCAGAACGACCGCTACCGTTGCCGATAGCATAATGCCTGCTAATTTGGCAGAGCGTATAAATCCAACCACCAGAGCAGAAACAAACATGGAGGTGCCGGTGACGAACAAGGCCACTTTCTGCCCAATACCATCTTGAACCAGATTCATGTCTACATGAGGTCAGAGAGATAGAAAAGCGATTGAAGTGCAGGACATACCGGAGCTGATGCGTGTAGTAACCTCGCCAGAACCAAGAAAGTCGAAGAAGGCAATGTTCTGGCGAAATATAGCTCGAAGATAAAGCTCTCGAATGTGCTGAGTGATCCGTTCACCGGTGTAGGAGAAGCCAATGATACTCACGTACACGGAGATAAATGATGCAATGCCTAGAAAAACCCGCATGTCAGAATCATTCATACACATAAAGTCTTTGAACATACCAAGATACACGAAATATAAGGTGAAAGTGTTGATTTGGTGCTTAAAATGGGCTGCAACAGTAGCATCAGTCGCAAAATTTGTCATGCTTCCCGCAAAGTTGCCATAGACAAGCTTGAAGTGGGCTAGTCAGCAAATTGCGCTTATTGAATGAAGGTTGAATATTACCGTCATTAGTGGAAGAACAGCGCCAGCCACGATAGATGCGATAGCGGCAATTGCCATGATCAATGCCTCTTTCCTGTTGGCATATCGAAATAGGGAGAAATACCCAACGCTCTTCTTAGGCATGTGGAGCTGCTTTTCGATGATCTGCTTCTCCTCATCGCTGAGAGTCGTTGTAGCTGGGGTTTCTTCTCCAGATGCACGCTTTTCATCATCTTGAGCCGACGCTGAGGCAGTCGGAGATATCATGCTGAAAAAGGCTTTACACCTTGGGCAGAAGGATTAACTCAGTCGTAAGAGTAAAAGGCCTGGAGATTGTTATTTGTGGCGAAAAGTGAGGGGCTAGGCGTCGCTCGCTCACCCTCAGTGCTCTCAGTGCTCTCAGTGCTCTCAGTACTCTCTCAGTACTCTCAGTACTCTCAGTGCTCTCTAAACGACTCAACCACACCCTGGTACGGCCTTGAGGCTGAAGGAGAACCACGCTTAATATAAGCAACGACAAGGCTCCGGGAAATGGGAAGCACTTGGTGTTGCAGATGAGAACGGCGTCGCAAGTTCGCCAAGCCGAGGTACGGAGAAAGGACCGAGTTGATGGAACAAGCGATATTAAGACATCGAATTGAAGGAAATTAACACAAAAGCAAACGGTAACCCTTTTGTGTCAAGCCTGGAGGCGCCTGGAACACGGGGGTAAACGGAGGGTCAAGCGGACATATATCAAGCCAGATCGCTCCGCGAAATCGAGAAGGGGGACGCGCAACATTCTCATCAGGCAGAACCTGAAGCCATTTTCGTATTCGCACGTATTTCTCCTTCTGCAAGAGGGCCACATTCCGGAGCGCCACAGTGCATGGCGCGGTCGAATCAGAGCCGGAGCCGGTGGAGGGACCTTCCATCTGTCGGAGCATCGGTTGCGGAGCATCGGCAATAACCTGCTCCGGGAATGAATCACGTGGGTGCTAATCGTGCTAAATGATTACGACTTGCATCCTGCAGGAGTTGGACAAGTATCCACAATATTCTTATATCCTGACAGATGGAGCAGAAATAGCAGTGCGACGCAGTTGACCGGACGAAAAGGAAAAAAAACTCATTGATTATTATCTTACCTCCACAGATCCACAAGGATATATGCTGAGAATACGACTATGCATGCGATGGAACACTAGTGAGGTCCAGAACAGAGGACCGTCTTTTTTGAGATTCTCCTCGTATTTCGGCGAAATTGAATTATTATTCATACAGGTCTGCGAGATGCGTTGATATACGATGTCGAGACTGAGAAATCCAGCTAACCCTTGCTCGCTTATAGGTACTTCGCCATCAACTCTTTCACCTTCCCCAAGTCCAAAGCATCAACTGTCGCGCAGTGTCCCTTCATCGTGTCCGCCATACAAACAGCATTCAATACCGACTCCTCAACGGCATCCGCGCTGGCTTCGAACAATGCATTGATCGTTTGGTCGTTAATCATGTTCACTCCAACCTCCCTTGGCCTCCACGGATCCACCTTCCGATTGCCCGCAGTGCCCGCGGTTCCCGTCTGAACGTCTTGCTCGTTTGCAGTAGAAAAGGCTAAGAAGATATCTCCGGAATGATTCGCACCCCAACCTCCAACCCTTGATAGACCAACGGTTGCGCGTTTCGCGAGACGTTGGAGCTGAGAGGGATGTAGTGGAGCGTCGGTACCGAGAATGATAATGATACTCCCGTCCTTTCTTTCCTTAGCTTGGGCGGTTTTGAAGAGGAGAGAAGCCTGGGCCAGCAGTTCGGGATCGTTCGGATTCTCCTTCACTCTGCGTTCCTGATCTTCAAAGATCAATCGACCTATTGGAGCTCCGGCAATTTTGAAGTCCCTCATTGCCCCATAGTTTGCCTGAACCAAAGCAGCTACCGTGTATGACTTTCCATCCTCAGCTGGAATAATACGACTACTTGACCCAGTACCCCCTTTGAACCAATGGCATAACATGCCTGTTCCACCCCCTGTATTTCCTTCCTTCACGGCCTCGCCACTAGCCTCGTCAATTCCCTTGACAACATGCTGAGGTGTGACAGCGAACTTTGTGACATCATGCATAAAGCCATCAAAGGTCTCGGCAACAACAGGAAGGAGGAACCAATCCACGTTACCCTTCTCATCAGAATGTTCTCTGATTCCGTATTCGTATATCCCATTGTAAGCAGAGCCAACGCCAAAGCTTCCTGTAATGATAATTGGAGAATGAAGGAGGCCAGTTTCCTCAATCCAGTGGCTCCCGGTCATCTCTCCAGATCCATTGAATCGAAAGATCCCCGCAAAACATGCCTTGTAGAACCAGTCTTTTCGAGGGAGAATGGTGGTGAGCCCAGTGTTAATGGACCCTGGGGTCGCATTGGGGTAATTTGGAGAATCGTGAATCGATTGAGTGGATACTAGTACGCCAGGGATATCGGTCAAGCTGTTCTTCGATCCAGTGCTGTAGCGACCGAGATAGACAGTGGGGAGGAGATCCCGAATGCGCTGACGGGGAGTCTTCGAGGAGGCAGAGGTGACTGTGGTAGTAGACATTTCATGAGAAAGAGGAGAATACGTAAATATCCTGAAACGTTAATCATGGAGGACGTCTAGCTTCTCAAAGACTTATATTCGAACGAAAGATCTTCGACCTTTGTTTACTCCCACCAATGATATCCAAATTTCGATTTGTAACACCAGCCTTATTTGGTCTATGCCAAATCGCGAGAGACACGACCACATGGCCCATCCTTAAATTACAAGAGTCATAAAGATCGTGTCTAATGACGCATTGCGATGCTATTGCATCCGCTAGGTTGAGTCTATCTCGCAGCTTACTATAAATGCCTGAGGCGCTAAGGCAGTTAAAACATTGAAAATCAGCTTGGAAGGGAAGGTGGATACAAATTGGGGCGTAAGAGGAGTCAGAGTTGCAGCAAACGCAACGTCGGAAAGGAGGAAGCAAGCTAGAAGTGGGGTTGAATTAAGAGTCATGACGTGAGCCTGACTGTTCTCTTTTAGGTTAGCGTCCCAAGCCAAGCTCTTTCCTGACACACCCGAGTTATCGCAGTGAGCTGCTCTTCATCTACGAGAGATGCTTCTGCACCTTATTACTCCTCATTATTTTGACCCAAACTTACTAAGAGCACACTGCTTCCCACTTTGTAGTTCGTGTGGGCTTTGCTAGCAACCTAGTTGTTGCGTAGATTCGGAGGAGCCGTGATAGTTCCGTACTACACAGCATTTATAGTGTATCTAGGGGTATCAAGCATAAGGAGGGGATACACGGTTGAGAGGCCGACTGTACTCTTATGGCTGCCTCTGGATTGAGGACACGCGACTTGAGGAGACGCTCCTCGTGGGCATCGTTCAGGTCTATGTAACGAGTCATAGTCTCAAACACTTCAAAATCATGAGATAGGGCATACCCTATTCGAAGGTTTCAAAATATGTTCCAGAAGATAGTGGGGTAAAATGGGCGGTTTCCGTTTCGCCTCATGCAATTTTGTGAGTCTATGCAGTCGCCACCGAAACCTTGAGGAGGCTAAAAAGATCCGAAGAGTGCAAAAAATTCTGCTCGAAGATGTACTAAACGACTTGGAGCTGTGGGGATTTGTGCGACCGTCCCCAGAGGCCTAGGATCCTTCTCCAGAAAGCTATGGTTATACTTAAGTGGCCGGAGAGATGTTCATATTCGAATTCAATCCTATCAGTCGTTTTCCCGGCTGGGTTGGTCAACCTAGATATTCATAAACTGAGATTAAGTTTCAATGGGATGATTTCCTTACTCGTTTTTTCAAAATGTAGACTATCAGTGAGACACCTGAATCCTCCCGAGCTTATCAACTTATTAGATCTTAGATCTCTGTATACCTAGCTTTCTTATAGCTATCCTCCAAATTAAAATGTTTCCTTAACACGACCCCAGCTGATCCATATCTCAACGGCATCACCCAACGTACGAACTCGAGTGGATCAGCTATCCGGGTAGCCTCGGGCAAGACGTCCTATGTGTAGCGTTGAGCTACAGCTGGGGCAGAGATCAGCCATACTATTCGACTAAGAAAATACCCGTCAAAGACGCCAAAGTGTTGTACCAGGAACTACCCAAAATAATTCAAGACGCCATTGGCATCACGACGGAACTCGGACATCATTACCTCTGTATTGGCTCACTTTCTATTGTGCAGGATGGCCCTCAAAATGTAGCCCGGGAGAATGCGCAGGCCACTGATGTATAGCAGGGTTATGGTTACCAGCACCGCTTCCACTCCCCGCTCCGTAGTAGATGTGATCCTGGTAATTCTAAAAACGCTGGATTTCTTTCGGTGTTATAGAAATCCCATTCCAAGGGCGGGAGTGCTCGTATATTTTTTTTGCCTGAAATAATGGGAGGGAGTGATAGATTCTATGATATTTGTCAAACTTTACATCTGCCTGACAAACCTCTACTTTGCAGTCATCATGGGTCTGAGAGGGTGGTAGCAAGCACCTCAAACTTGAGGGACTCGACAAGACAATGCTTGAGGTCTATCATGAGGCCGAAGAATGAGACGGCATTTCACGCTCCTATCACTTTGCTCCGGGTGGCGTAATCTTGCAAACGGATGTTCTAGTGATATATAATCTAACCATCGTACGCTTTGACAGTGGGCACAGATCCCCGCTTTTTATAATGCAGAACCTTTCTATTGCTGTTACATATACGATCCCTTGCTCTTCTAGATTTGCGAGCGTATAATATAGCTACAGAGAAAAGGCTCGGCCACTAGTGGTACTTAAGTGGGGTAATGCGAAGCGTTCTTCAAAGACATGGCATGTCAAAATAGAAAATTTCCTAACTGGGGTCACTCTGAAGTTACCCAGGTCTGGATTTGGGAAGCATGGCGCTTTTTGAGAGTGACTATAATGCAGGTTAGTTGATGCTCTCATTACATGGTACGAAATCCAACTGGGTGAGGTTTATATGTGCAATGGTATGGATTTCAAGGAAAGATGGTGCTGTGGTGTTGAAGTTTGTGAATTGTATGCTGAAGTAATCCTGCTGAGGTTGAGAGAGGCTGTGATGTCTAGGTGCAGGTATGGCTGCAGCCCGGTTACGTGACCTAATGATTCCGTATGACAAAATCCGACGCAGTGCGAGGCGTCTTCTTACCTTTGTTCGAAAGGAGCAAAGTCCAAGGTATAACGTGATCACATCTATCAATCGTCTCTGTGGGGTATTTTCGGGACCAGCGTCCATGCAATACCCATTGCAACTATCAGCCCAACGAGAATTGGTTGCATAACCTTCACACCAGCCTTGCTTGCTATAACTCCAGTGAGAGCGGGGAAGAGAGACCCGCCAGCCTGTGCAAGAACAAACACAAAGCCTAGTACAACGTTAGTAGCCTGAAAATATATTGAAGGCTCGAAATGGAGTTTCGTAGGAAAGAACCAAAGCAAATGGCGCTGGCTTAATTTCAATAACAAGAATATGGGACACCTCCGGTTGTTTGAAAACAGACAAGATCCGAAGTGTCAAACAGGAGAGGGGTAAATGAGCACTGGTCATACCTAAGGCTGTGGGCTGAATCCTTTTCTCGAATAGCTTTGAACCAATCGACATACCCTACGCTCATTAAGTACAGAGCCTCCCAGCATGAGCGGCTGGCGAGTCTCACCGTAGCAAACATTGGGCCATAGAAGAAGCCTAAGGCGCAAATTGCGACTGCGCTACTGGTAAGGTTGGGGACAAGCCAAAATACCAGCTGGAGTGCCAGAATCATGACGCAATACACCATCGTCATATTCCTCTCTCCAAAACGATGGGTTGGCTCTGCCAGGGCAACTCTACCCAGAAATACCCCACCCCAGAGACCGGCTGGAATGTACCCGACTTCAGGTAGTCTTCCGCTGCGGGCGGACACAAGATATTCCACAACCCAGCCTCCAGCGGTGATGCCGACTCCGAGCATGAAGAAGTAAAATAGAGATAAAAGGTAGACTGGACGTGACTTTAGTGTGTCGATGATGTCACGAGACGCATTTCCGCTGCGATTATTCGTGTCCATGGAAGATGGCAAAAGGTTTTGTGGAGCATGTACCTTGAGACTGTCTCTGAAGCCAATCAGAACACCCACAACATTAAAGGTTCCAATGCCGACAAGAAATAGGTAAAATAGTGGCCACTTCTCGCCCACCTTTGAAGTAATGGCAGTAGCAACAAACGGAGAAACGAGACACCCAAGGGCGTACATGGCGTGGATGAACCCAAGCCATCTATGGGCGCCTCGAATGGAGGTAACGAAAGTGTTGGAATGAGAGTCCTGGTACGCCATCCCCGCGGCTTGGATGAAAAATGTAACGACATAGAGACCAAATGGCGGATTCCAGAATCGGAGAAGGTGAGCTATGAGCTGGAGGGCCGCCCCAAGGGTGAGAATTGAGCCTAGATGGAGATATCGAGAGACATGGCTATTAGTTGCTGCGGTGAAGAGCCAGCCAAGGAATGATGCTGCATAAATCAAAGCAATGTATTCCGTCCCAACATGGTATGTTCTTAGAATGTAGGGGGTCAAGGCACCTAAACTGCCATCATTTGTCCCGGCAAAGAAGAAGGAGAAGCCCGCTGCAATGATTTTGAGAATGTTCGCCTGGGTCAAGTCTGTCTCTTCTTGGGTTGGATTGACTCTCTGCGCCGGGTGCCGAGAAGAAGTGTTCAAGATAGGAAGCTCAATGTCTTGTAGGGGAGTAGCATTTCGATGGATGATCTTGTTTGGTGATGATGACATGATGCAAGGCAGCGGAGGAAAGCGCATGTGGTGAGAGAGGAAGTTGCGACATGCCACTTATCAATGCAGCTCCGCGGAGCGATCCATGGAACCTCGCAAGTATCACCCTATTGATAACAGGTCAGACGTGATGGATAACACAGCAATTGACATTCGCAAAAAACGGAACTGCAGACCGTGTTTCCGGCCCCCTGCGCTCTTTGCTCCCTGATTCGCTCGTCACAGACGGTTAAAGCAAGAGAAATGATTGGACGAGCATGGCCCAAACCGCCATAGCCTCCCACTTCGGCCTCACCGGCGCTCACAAGCATGAGGAGGGCTGAGCCACCACCAGCAAAACATTCCTCAGGATGTTGCTGTTCTCTTCTGCCCGTCCTCCTCCTCCTCCTTCTCTAAACATATTCCATGTCCGGAGCAGCCGTGCCGTCACCTTTTACACCCCATAATCTGTCCTTCTAAACTTACTTCATCAACCTCCTCGTTCCGTGACTGACATCATGGTCGTCCTTGGCGGACTTGAATTTGTCGTCGGTGGCTACCTTATCCATCGCTACCACAAGAACAAGAACGAGAAGAAGAAGCTGGTCGAGGAAGCAAACCAACGTCGACACCATACGTTCCCCGGGCCGAAACCTCAGTCATATCCTTCCTATCCGCAAGCCCAACAGCCCGTACCACAGCAAAAGTATGCCTGCTACGCCCCTCAACCACAACTTCGACCATACACGGCTCAGCCTATTCCTGAAAGTCAGCCATATCCTCCACGCCCGCAGCCTTATCCTCAGGCTCAACCCTCGTTTCAACATCAAATGCAGCCTCAACCTCAGATGCAACCTCAGATGCAACCTCAGATGCAACCTCTAAGAAGACAAGACTCGTTCGCCACACTCTCGAACATGCCCGTCGCGAACGGCTCACCACCACAGGACGCGTCTCCCGCCCTTCCGCCTCGACGGCCGATGCAGCCTCAGCAAGCACTCCAACCCCAGCCTCAGTTTGTTCCACAAGGCTACGCGCCAGTCAACTACCCATATTACAACACAGGCTTCAGCGCATCGTACCCCTCCTTCGATCCCTCGTCGACCGCACCAGTGGCACAGCCGACCCAACAGTCATCAGGAGGGCACACGGTAGATGATAATTGGGAGACCTATGGGCCACAGTCACCACACGTGCACTTCGCCGTGTCAAACCCTCTACACCCTGGTGAGCGGGAGGATGACCCTCCGCCACCCTATCGACCTTGATTATATTCGGTATAGTTCTAGGATATATGAGGATACGTGGGGCTTTGAATGCAGGCATTTGAAGATGTTTTCTTTTGGTGACCTTTGGTCTAAATCAGGATGGTACGGACATTCTTTGATAAAACGCTTTAATTGGACATGGTAGAGGGATACCCATGAATTTGATTCTACTCACTTTTCTTGTAGGTAATGGATGCTGGTGACACAAGTGGTTAATAATGCCCGCTATTAGATACTTAGCTTAATGACAGCACTGTTACTCTTCCTCGGCATATCCATTGCCTTGGGTATCTACTCCTAACACCTCCCCGTTCCCCTTCTGTTAAACGGTGTCGCAAGTTCACTACCATGTTCACTCATTCATGACTAATAACAATGCTGCGAAATATTCCATTTGGATGACGTATCCCGAGCATTCAGGCTCAACGTCAAGTCGACCGGATGGGAGTACATATGTGGGGCAAATTTAAATGAGGATGTTCTGGAGGAAGATGATACCAGCAGTTACCCAAACAGAATTCCCACATTTCATGCTATGAGCAGGAGTAGAGATGTTACAGCGGAGTATATTTATGTTGAGTATGTAATGGTGTCTTGAGATGAGGCGAGGGGGTGCTAAATCATGTCAGTCGAGGGACCTAGGCCGACTTCAAAGTTATAAAGGACGCCGGGATCGACCCTAGAGGAAAGATTGCAATGGCAAATTACGGTGATATTTATCGAGGGACGGAAGTCAAGAATACCCAGGATAATAGCATGGTTGGGTTGATTGTCTTCACCGGTTCATTAGATGACGGCGAGGCTACCGGGGAGAACGGTTATGTGGCGTATCCAGGTCCGAATTGCTCAACAGGGCACCTCTGATGCATAGGAATTGACAATTCTTGGATGGTCCAGCGAGAAACCCTTCCTCAATCCCGCGAGGCAGTGTGCGCTTCCTCCATCTACTCCAGCGGTCCAACAACTGTAGGCTGAGCCTCCACCCCCGATTCACCCCAAGGCAACGTATCTAACTACAACCTGTCAATTCCCTCGACCCCACCCAGCATGGGTGATGCACTCCCTCTCCTCACGGCTCTAGAAGGCAACGGCGTAACTGCCAAAGAAGCAAATCGGAGTGGCTGGACTGGAGGTTTTAGTGACATCACGTAGCATTGTTTAAAATGAACCGTATCATGAATGGGTGGATAGCGCCAGCTTGGGATGTCATTGGTGTCATCAACGGAACGAGCGACGACAAAGTCGTTGTCATAGGAACCCATCGCGACGCCGGCGTCATTGGAGGAGCAGCTGATCCCAACTCCGGAGGAGTTATTCTTATCGAGCTTGCCAATGTTTTGGTCAGTTGTTGACTAAAAGGTGGAAACCAAAGAGGGCCATGTAAGTGATCTCACACACAATGCGGAATAGATTCCAGATCAGTGTGTCCAACCGTTAGTACACCTAATAGTACAGTACTGCAGTACACTGATTTTAGTCACGTACGTACGTACAGGGCATCTACTTAGTATACTGTACTATACGTAAGGCTGCTGTACTAACTGTTTACAGTAGTTATATAAGATTTTTAGTAGTTTTAGGCAGTTAAAGGCAGGTTGCTAAGGGCTAGGGGGCTTGTGTTTAGAGATTAATGCAGAGAATGCTGTTATTGCCTGTTTTGTTAGCAATCTTCTAATAAATTTAGCAACTATGCTATCTACATTATTCTTTTGCTTATTATAATGTCCTAATTTCTATCTTAATTAACAACATAGTTATCTTAGCGTGTTACTACTTTGCAGGCCTGTCACGATTATGCACGAGTAAGGTTATAGAGCTTCACGGAGGTCTAGTTTAATTACTACGTGAGGTATTATAGTAGGTACAAGACGTTGTGTAAGGAACAGGAAAGTTTAAAAAAAATTAGTAATTAAATACTTAGCTTAAAAGTCTAAGCGCTTTAAGTATAAATTAAGCCTATTTTAAGTTTAGTTAGTGTTAAAGCAGTTTATACTTAAGTTTATGTCTATGTTATGTTATGTTTATGTTAGACGTGCACTAATAATACTTTAGTATATATCTAATATAGTTATGTCTAGGATCTAGGGAGAATACTGTAACAGTACCCCCCCTTTTATTAGAAAGGGAATTCTTTACATTAGTAGTTCTAGCATTAAGTTATTTTTATTAGAGTATAGGTTTAGTTTAGATAGGTATTAGGTGTAGAATTAGGTTACTATAAAGTTTTTTTATAAGGCTTCTATAAGTTTTTACAACAGTTTATTATATCTAGTTTATTTTATAAAGTATTTATAGATATATTTTTTTTATTAAACTAGATTTATTTAATATTTTCTATAACATATTCTAGTTTATTATTTATAATAATAGGTTTAAGTAGTAGGTTTAGCTATTTAGGTAGATAGTTAGATTTAAAGGCTACTTAGCGCAGTAATAATATGTAGAACATAGAGTGTATCTTTATGCTGTTAGGTAGGATTAATTAGTAAGCATATAATAAAACTATATAGGCTACTATAAAAAAGCTAAAGTTTTTTTAATTAAGTTTTTTTAATTATTAGTTTATTTAAATATTTCTAGTGTCTAGCTAGACCTTCTTACTAGCTGCATACACAGGGGTAAGAGTTTAAGATTAGTGTCGGTTGACCTGGGTTCGATCGAACGAACGTACGCCCAAGGGGCGTACCAAGAGGTGAGCAGGCAACACAATGTATTGATTCTGGTGACGGCTGCCATCCTAAGTACGTTGGGATGGCTGGTTTTATACTGGCCCCCTGCCAAGCCCGCACAGATATCACGTGAGATAAGCTTACGTGATATCCACACAGAGTTGGATCAATATACCTGTGATTAACGTTCGGACACTGGCAACTTTTGTTCTTGTGGAGTT
>NW_022985166.1:1291892-1332817 GCF_010093535.1 Lindgomyces ingoldianus | reverse complement strand
AGGCTATATTAGAGGCAGTTATAAAAAAACATAGTATTAAGTGTTAATACTTAGTTAAGTAATTAACAACTACTATAATATTTATATACCCTTTAAATAAAAGTAGGTTTATAATAAAATTAATTAATATATTTTTTTAAGCTTATTTAGAGATTAGGAGTAGTTTAAGTAGGCTATTATACCTTTTTTAAAAGGCCTTTACTTTACAGTAAGTATAGCAACATAATATGTATTAGTGTACAGTATAGAACATGTAGGGCTAGTAGTACTCTCTCTATAGTAGGTTAAGAGTCTTTTCTCTGCCTAAGTGTTTTTTAATAGGTAAGTTATGTATAATTTAGAGTAGTTTAATTCTTAGTTTATTAAAATTAAAAATTATAAGTTAGTTATAGTAATATAGCTTACTATTTTAGTTTTTATAGTTAGCTAGTGTTACCTTTTTTAACTAACTAGTGCTGTTTTAAAGTAAGTCTAAAGTTTCTTAGATAAATTTATTATTTAGATATTTATTAGTAATAATTTAATTAATTATTTAATTTATTTTATTTAAGTTAAAGTTTAAAAATAGCTTAAGTTAAAGTAAAGTTTAGTGTTAAGCTTTTTACACTTCTTTTTAAGTAAAGATGTTTTAGGATTGCTTTATAAAAGCATCTAGTTTCCTTTTATTTTAACTAAGATAATAAGTAATCTTAAAATTAAAATAAAATAAGTATTTAAACTAATAGGCTTATTAGTAGCTAAGTTATTTTATAGTTATAAAGTACTATAAGTTCTTATAGTTAGATAAGACCTATATTAGATGCGCTACACTTTCTAGTTTAAGTTGCTATTATTTAAAGTAGCATACTATAGTAAGTAATTTTTTATTATAGATCTTATAATTACCTTTTACAAAACTTATTTTTTTTAAAAAGTATATAATAGGCTTAATAGTCTTATCTAGCTTAGTCTAGAAAAAAACTTCTGCTACTACATAGTCTAAGGCATTAGCTTCTATAAGTATTAGTAGTTTAAAGTTAAAGTAGTAGAGTATTAAAGCTTTAGTAAAGGCTTTTTTTAGTTAGTTAAAAAACTATTAGTAATTTAAGTTAAAGTTAAATTAAACTTTTTTTTTAGTAAGTGTAATTATAGGGCTTACTAGCTATAAAAAGTTATTAATAAATTATTAGTAAAAGTTAGTAAATTTTATAAAAGCTTAAATATCTTTTACATTCTTTAGGTATTACTAATCTAGTATAGTCTAAACTTTAATAGAGTTTATTTAGATACTATTTATAAAGATTATATATTCTAAATACATAACTTTTAATTAGTAGAACTTGCATTTATTTATGTTAAGTTATAGACCTACTTCTTTTATAGCCTTTAGCACTAGGCGTACATGCTATTTATGCTCTAAAAGGCTATTACTATAGATTAGAATATTATTAATATACATAGTATAGAACATGTCTAAGTAGGGTTAAAGTAAGTTATTTATAAAATGTTAAAAAGTACTAGGCGTGTTAGCTAAGCTAAAGGGCATTACTAGGTACTTAAATAGTTTATATTAGGTCTAAAATACTATTAGCTACTTATTACCCTTTACTATTCTTAGCTTATTAAAAGCAGTAATAATATTTAACTTTATAAAATACTTTACTTTACTTAGTTAGTTTAAAGTTTTTTGTAAAAAAAAAATTAAGTATTAGTTTTTAATAGTAATAGTGTTTAGTTTTTAGTAGTTAATATAAAATTAAAGCCTACTTCTAGGTTTCTTTATAAATAGTATAAGTAACACTACTAGTAAAAAGCTAGCTTAAATAAACTTTTTTTTTAAGTTTTTATTAAAGTATTTTTAAAGCACTTTTAATTTATTTAGTAACATTTTATATAGTAGCCTATAACTAGGTTATTTACTAGGCTTAAAAGTTATTTAGTAATTATATAAACATTATATTAAAAGCTTATTAGACTTATTTTAAAAAAAACATATAATAAGTTATAGTAGTTTTAAAAGACTATTATTTTTAAGTTAGTGTGTTTTTAGAGAGCTAAAGCTTAGTTTATATTAGAAATTATAACTACATAGATTTTATAATCTAGTTATTAAGCTAGGGTTATAAATAGGGCAGGTTCTATATAGCAGATGTCTATCTACTATTTAAGTCCTAGTTTATGTTTAAATTAAGTAAGTAAAAGTTCTTTAAAGGCTTTTTTTTCTTTAAGTTTAAGTAGTTATTAAATTATTTTATATAGCTTATTTTAGTAAAAGGCCTAGCTTATTAGCTTTACTTAAGTAGTTTTTTTCTAAGTTATTAGAAAGTAAGTCTAAAGACCTTTTATATTAAGTGCTATTTAGGTGTTGTTTAGGTGTAAGTGTAAGCATATATTTTAGCATTAAAAAAAGTTAAAGTTTAAAACTTACTTTTAGTAATTAAAGGTAACTTTATGCTAATATAGCTATAGTTATTCTAAAATTAGGTTATAACATTTTATGTTTATTATATAAAGCTTAATCTACTCTTTATAGTGTTAGTAAGTAATTATAATAGTTATAGTATAAAAAATAAAACTTTTTTTAAGTTATTTTTTATTAAATCTAGTTAAGTAAATTATTTAGGTAAGTAGTATTAATTAAAGATTTAGTTTATATGCTAGTTTTTTATTAATATAACTTATGCTGTTTACTTCTAAGTTAATAAAAGCTTATATTAAAGCTAATATAGTTTTTTATTATAAATATATAAAAATATTAACTTAGTACTTTTAGTTATTAGTAGGGAACTTAGCTTATAAGTTAGTAAAGATCTAGTGTTAAATTAGTCCTAGAGGGCAACTTAGCTTTAAGACAAGCCTTTTTACAAGCTTTTACTGCTATAGCTGCAGCTATGTTAAGAGTAGTAAAAAAGATTAAGGCTTAAATATAAGTTAAAGCCCTTATAAAAATAAAATTAAAATAGTAAAAATCTTTAATAAGTGCTAGTAGCGCTACTTATATAGACTTAAAAAAAAAGAATAAAGCAGTTTTAAAAAATATAACTATACTTACTATACTTAAAGCATTAACTTTTTTTTTTATAATCTTTATGCTTTTTAAAACTAACTAAAGCATAATTTAAATTAATTTTTATTATATTAAAGTTCTTATTTGCAACTGCGCTAGTTTAGGGGTGTATTAGAGCTTATATAAGGAGGAACCTTATATTATTATTGTAGGTAGTAATTAGGTTTGCATACGCATTAAAGTTGTTTAGAAGGGGTTCTTCTACTATAGCGTGTTATAGTTTAGTTAAGAGGGAGTTATATAAAGCTATAATTAGACCTATCTTATTTAGGCCTATATTAAATATAAGTTAGTAGAACTTAGTAAAGTGTAAAGTAAAGCTTTTTTTTTTTATTATAAAGTGTTTAAGTAACTTAAGGCTATTAACTTTTTATTTAAGTCTTTATAAGTTACTTATAAAAACACTATAAATTAATCTAAGTTAATAATATTCTTATTTATTAGTAAGTTAATTAAGGCTGTTATATTATAGTTAAGTTAAAAGTAGGCATATAGTAACTAAAAGTGTTTAAAAGAAAATTAGTCTATGTTTTCTTTAAGTTTATATTAAAGCTTATATAAAAAAAAAAAGTAGGTCTTTTTATTTTTTATTAAATAGTAAAGAATTAGAGAGTTAGTTAGATTTTATTACTAAATTAAAAAAATTATAAGTTATAGGCAGTATTAAGTAGAAAAAAGTTAAGCTATCTCTAGACTTCTAAGTTAGCTTTAAGGCTAGTAAGTTCTTAGTTTCTACTACTATAATAAAAGTTAAGGCAGAAATAAACTACTTAATAATATAAAGCTATTTTTTAAAGTTCTTTTAAAAAGCTTTAAAGCTTATAATATAGTAGCTTTTTATAAAGTAAGCGCTTTTTAAAAAGCTTTTTAGCTTACTTTAATAGCTTAGAGTTATATAAGTACTAAGCTTATTAAATTAAATTTAGAGGCTATTCTTAGCTAGAGTTTTAACATAACATAATATTATAATTATATATAAGTAAGGTTATAGAGCTTTACAAAAGTCTAGTTTAATTACTACATAAGGTATTATAGTAAGTATAAGATGTTATGTAAAGAATAGAAAAGTTTAGAAGAAAATTAGTAATTAAATACTTAGCTTAAAAGTCTAAGCGCTTTAAGTATAAATTAAGCCTGTTTTAGGTTTAGTTAGTGTTAAAGCAGTTTATGCTTAAGTTTATGTCTATGTTGTGTTGTGTTTATGTTAGACGTGCACTAATAATACTCTAGTACGCGTCTAATATAGTTATGTCTGGGATCCGGGGAGGATACCGTGACAAGGCTCTATCCTTGTAGGCCTTATCCTTACAAGCCTTATCCTCACATGCCTTATCTAGCTGTTCTGCCACCCAGATATATCATGCTGCCTCATCCCAACGCTTAGAGAAGGCCTGCATGGCCTCACCTAGCCTATCTACGCTGTCCTCGCGTGAAGCAACTCCTTTAAAGCATATGCAAGATACCTAGGCTAAGGAGCACCTAAATAATGCCTGCTATAATGTTAAAATTACCTTTAAGATTAACTAGAATTGTTGAATGGACTCTCTGCTAGCTAGCACTTGGTGTCAGCAAATGCGTACGAGACGGAGAGGTTTGCACGGTGTAAACATTGCACAGGGGTGTTGGGTAACTAGTGTTGATTGCTTCTTGTTGTTTTCTATCGTACGAAGGAAAGGGGTTGATATAGTCCCAAACTCTGCGCACAGATCTCCGTGCACAGGGATCCGGGCGCATCCGAGCCACGTGACTATCAACCAGGCGCCCGAATATCACTATTCGGACAAGAATAATATATAGTGTTCTAGCGTTAAATTAAGCGCAGATTAGCTAAAATATTATATAAAGCATAAGTTGCAACTTCTTAGGCGCTAGAAGGTGTTATTTATATAGAGATATAGTGCAGATCTGCAGCATGTTACTAAGGCAGATAAGAAGAAGCAGCTGTAGCTCTATTAAGCTTACTATAAAGCTAGTGTTTAAAAGGCAGCTAAACTTATTAATAGTAATGTCTATATAGTAAAGCATCTTAAGGTAGTTTATAAAATTAATGCTAACATTAGTGTACTGCTAGATAGCCCTTAGAGGCCTTTAAATCCCTTTATAGCAGCAGCAGAGGTAGCAGGAGCAAGGCGGCAGGTAGCTTATACGCTGTAGCAGAAGGGTGCTCTAGCGCAGGTGTTTATTAACTAGGTAGTTGTATCTAATTAGTTGCTACAGCAATTAACCTTAGCTAAATGTTAAAGTTTTATTACCTAAAATTAACTTAATTTTCTTAACACTCTCTTTACTTTCTTAACTGCGCTATTATAATATCTTTATAACAGTTTTATAGAGTAAAAAGAAGAGATTTAGACTATATTATGTAAAGCTTATAGTAAAATTATGTTAAGCTTAGATAAGTAGAGTAGTTCTAACTACTTTTTAATGCTAGAAGTTATTACGTATTTTATTAGTAAGTAAGCCCTATTAAACTTAGCTTATACAGCTTATAGATGTGTACATAGATGCTAACACCTAGCTATAAGACTGTCACGGTATCCTCCCTAGATCCTAGACATAACTGTATTAGACGCGTACTAGAGTATTATTAGTGCACGTCTAATATAAATACAACATAACATAGACATAAACTTAAGCATAAACTACCTTAACACTAACTAAACCTAAAATAGGCTTAATTTATACCTAAAGCGCTTAGACTTTTAAGCTAAGTATTTAATTACTAATTTTCTTTTAAACTTTTTTATTTCTTACATAATGTCTTGTACTTACTATAATACTTTATGTAGTAATTAAACTAGACCTTTACAAAGCTCTATAACCTTACTTATATATAATTATAACATTATGTTATGTTAAAACTCTAGCTAAGAATAGCTTCTAAATTTAATTTAATAAGCTTAGTACTTACATAACTCTAAGCTATTAAAGTAAGCTAAAAAGCATTTTAAAAAGCGCTTACTTTATAAAAAAGCTACTATGTTATAAGCTTTAAAGCTTTTTAAAAAGACTTTAAAAAATAGCTTTATATTATTAAGTAGTCTATTTCTACTTTAACTTTTATTATAGTAGTAAAAACTAAGAACTTACTAGCTTTAAAGCTTACTTAAAAGTTTAAAAATAGCTTAACTTTTTTTTACTTAATACTACTTATAACTTATAACTTTTTTAACTTAGTAATAAAATTTAACTAACTTCTTAATTTTTTACTGTTTAATAAAAAACAGAAAGACTTACTTTTCTTTTTACATAAGCTTTAATATAAACTTAAAAGAAATATAGACTAATTTTTTTTAAACACTTTTAGTTACTATATGCCTACTTTTAACTTAACTATAATATAATAGCTTTAATTAACTTACTAATAAATAAAAATATTATTAACTTAAATTAATTTATAGTGTTTTTATAAGTAACTTATAAAAACTTAAATAAAAAGTTAACAGCTTTAAGTTACTTAAACACTTTATAATAAAAAAAAAAGCTTTACTTTACACTTTACTAAGTTTTACTAACTTGCATTTAATATAGGCCTAAATAAGATAAGTCTAATTATAGCCTTATATAACTCCCTTTTAACTAAACTATAACATGCTATAGTAGGAGAACCCCTTCTAAACAACTTTAATGCGTATGTAAACCTAATTGCTACCTATAATAATAACATAAAGTTCCTCTCTGTACAAGCTCTAATACGCCCCTAAACTAGCGCAGTTATAAATAAGAACCTTAATGTAATAAAAATTAATTTAAATTATGCTTTAGTTAGTTTTAAAAAGTGTAAAGATTATAAAAAAAAAGTTAATATTTTAAGTATAGTAAGTATAGTTATATTTTCTAAAACTACTTTATTTCTCTTCTTTAAGTCTACATAAGTAGTGCTGCTAGTACTTATTAAAAATTTTTACTATTTTAATTTTATTTTTATAAAGGCTTTAACTTATATTTAAGCTTTAATTCTTTTTACTACTCTTAACATAGCTGCAGCTATAGCAGTAGAAGCCTGTAAAAAGGCTTGTTTTAGGGCTAAGTTGCTCTCTAGGACTAATTTAACACTAGATCTTTACTAACTTATAAGCTAAGTCCCCTACTAATAACTAAAAGTACTAAGTTAATATTCTTATATATTTATAATAAAAAACTATATTAGCTTTAATATAAGCTTTTATTAACTTAAAAGTAAATAGTATAAGTTACATTAATAAAAAACTAGTATATAAACTAAATCTTTAATTAACACTACTTACCTAAATAATTTACCTAACTAAATTTAATAGAAAATAACTTAAAAGAGGTTTTATTTTTTATACTATAACTATTATAATTACTTACTAACACTATAAGGAGCAGATTAAACTCTATGTAATAAATATAAGATGTTATAACCTAATTCTAAAATAACTATAGCTATATTAGCATAAAGTTACTTTTAATTACTAAAAGTAAGTTTTAAACTTTAACTTTTTTTAATGCTAAGATATATGCTTACACTTACACCTAAATAACACCTAAATAGCACTTAATATAAAAGGTTTTTAGACTTACTTTTTAATAACCTAGAAAAAAACTACCTAAGTAAGGCTAATAAGCTAGGCCTTTTACTAAAATAAGCTATATAAAATAATTTAATAACTACTTAAACTTAAAAAAAAAAAGCTTTTAAGAAACTTTTACTTACTTAATTTAAATATAAACTAGGACTTAAACAGTAGATAAATATCTGCTATATAAAACCTGCTTTATTTATAACTTTAGCTTAATAACTAAATTATAAAATCTACGCAGTTATAATTTCTAATATAGACTAAGCTTTAGCTTCTTAAAAACACACTAACTTAAAAATAATAGTTCTTTAAAACTACTATAACTTATTACATGTTTTTTTTAAAATAAGTTTAATAAGCTTTTAATATAATGTCTATATAATTACTAAATAACTCTTAAGCCTAGTAAACAACCTAGTTATAGGCTACTATATAAAATGTTACTAAATAAATTAAAAGTGCTTTAAAAATACTTTAATAAAAACTTAAAAAAAAAGTTTATTTAAGCTAGCTTTTTACTAGTAGTGTTACTTATACTATTTATAAAAAAACCTAGAGGTAGGCTTTAATTTTATGTTAACTACTAAGAACTAAACACTATTATTATTAAAAACTAATACTTAATTTTTTTTTATAAGAAACTTTAAGCTAACTAAGTAAAGTAAAGTATTTTATAAAGTTAAATATTATTACTACCTTTAATAAGCTAAAGATAGTAAAGGGTAATAAGTAGCTAACAGCATTTTAGACCTAATATAGACTATTTAAGTACCTAGTAATGCCTTTTAGCTTAGCTAACACGCCTAGTACTTTTTAACATTTTATAAATAACTTACTCTAACCCTACCTAAACATGTTCTACACTATGTATATTAATAATATTCTAATCTATAGTAATAGCCTTTTAGAGCATAAATAGCATATATGCTTAGTGCTAAAGGCTATAGAAGAAGTAGGTCTATAACTTAATATAGACAAATATAAGTTCTACTAATTAAAAGTTACATATTTAGAATATGTAATTTTTATAAATAGCATCTAAATAAACCCTATTAAGGTTTAGACTATGCTAGATTAGTAATACCTAAAGAACATAAAAAATATTTAAGCTTTTATAAAATTTACTAACTTTTACTAATAATTTATTAACAACTTTTTATAGCTAGTAAGCTTTATAATTACACTTACTAAAAAAAAAGTTTAATTTAACTTTAACTTAAATTACTAATAGTCTTTTAACTAGCTAAAAAAAGCTTTTACTAAAGCTTTAATACTCTACTACTTTAACTTTAAACTACTAATACTTGTAAAAGCTAATGCCTTAGACTATGTAGTAGCAGAAGTTCTTTCTTAGACTAAGCTAGATAGGACTATTAGGCCTATTACATACTTTTTAAAAAGAATAAGTCCTGTAGAAGGTAATTATAAGATTTATAATAAAAAATTACTTACTATAGTACACTGCTTTAAATAATAGTAACCTAAACTAAAAAGTATAGCGCATCTAATATAGGTTTTATTTAACTATAAAAACTTATAGTACTTTATAACTATAAAATAACTTAGCTACTAATAAGCTTATTAGTTTAAATACTTATCTTATTTTAATTTTAAGATTACTTATTATTCTAGTTAAGATAGAGGGAAACTAGATGCTTTTATAAAGTAATTCTAAAATGTCTCTACTTAAAAAAAAGTGTAAAAGGCTTAACACTAAACTTTACTTTAACTTAAGCTATTTTTAGACCTTAACTTAAATAAAATAAATTAGATAATTAATTAAATTATTACTAATAAGTATTTAAATAATAAATTTATTTAAAAAACTTTAGACCTGCTTTAAAACAGCGCTAGTTAGTTAAAAAAGGTAACACTAGCTAACTATAAAAACTAAAATAGTAAGCTATATTACTATAACTAACTTATAATTTTTAATTTTAATAAACTAAGAATTAAACTACTCTAAATTATATATAACTTGCCTGTTAGAGAACACTTAGGCAAAGAAAAGACTTTTAACTTACTATAAAGAGAGTACTACTAGCCCTACATGTTCTATACTATACGCTAATATGTATTATGTTGCTATACTTGCTGTAAAGTAAAGGCCTTTTAAAAAAAGTATAATAGCTTACTTAAACTACTTTTAATCTTTAAATAAGCTTAAAAAGATATATTAATTAATTTTATTATAAACTTACCTTTATTTAAAAGGTATATAAATATTATAGTAGTTGTTAATTACTTAACTAAGTATTAACACTTAATACTATGTTTCTTTATAACTGCCTTTAATATAGCTTAGTTATTCTACTAATATGTATAAGTTTACTATAGCCTGCCTAACATAATTATATTAGATAGAGGTACGCAGTTTGTCTTAGCCTTTTAGAACAAACTCTGTAAATAGCTTTAAATTATCTTCTATCTATCTACAGCTTTTTACCTAGAGACTAACAGCTAGACTAAGAACATAAACACTATAATAAAATAAGTCTTATAAGTATACACAAACTACTAGTAAGATAACTAGGTAAAATAGTTAGCTATAGCATAGTTTAAAGCTAATAATATAATATTTAAATTAATATAAGTATTTTTATTCTTAGTAAACTATAAATACTACTTTTAAATAAAATTTAAACTACTTATAAATACTCTTTAACTAACTTATTAATCTGTATAAGTAATAAATGTAAATAGACTTATTAACAAGATTTAAAATATATTTAAATATATTTATAAAAAGCTTATATAAGCTTAAGCTTTTTAATAAGAGTACATAAACTAATTTTAAACTCTTACCCCTATGTATGCAGCTAGTAAGAAGGTCTAGCTAGACACTAGAAATATCTAAATAAACTAATAATTAAAGAAACTTAATTAAAAAAACTTTAGCTCTTTTATAGTAGCCTATATAGTTTTATTATATACTTACTAATTAATTCTACCTAACAGCATAAAGATACACCCTATGTTCTACATATTATTGCTGCGCTAAGCAGCCTTTAAATCTAACTATCTACCTAGACAGCTAAACTTACTACCTAAACTTATTATTATAAATAATAAACTAAAATATGTTATAAAAGTTATTAAATAGATCTAGTTTAATAAAAAAAAATGTATTTATAAATACCTTATAAAATAGACTAGATATAATAAACTATTATAAAAACCTATAGAAGCCTTGTAAGAGAACTCTGCAGTAACCTAATTCTACGCTTAATACCTATCTAAACTAAACCTGTACTCTAATAAAAATAACCTAATGCTAGAACTACTAATATAAAGAATTCTCTTTTTAATAAGAGGGGAGGTACTGTTACAGTATCCTCCCTAGATCCTAGACATAACTGTATTAGACGTGTACTAGAGTATTATTAGTGCACATCTAACATAAATATAACATAACATAGACATAAACTTAAGTATAAACTGCCTTAACACTAACTAAACCTAAAATAAGCTTAATTTATACTTAAAGCGCTTAGACTTTTAAGCTAAGTATTTAATTACTAATTTTTTTTTAAACTTTTCTGTTCCTTACACAACGTCTTGTACCTACTATAATACCTCACGTAGTAATTAAACTAGACCTCCGCGAAGCTCTATAACCTTACTCGTGCATAATCGTGACAAAGACCTACTTATTAGCTTTAAAAACTTATATAGCAACAAGACTAGCGCAAATTAAGCACATACTATTATTAAGGTTCTTTAGAAGTATAATATTAAGTTAAAATTCTACTGCTTTATAGCAGATAACATGTTAAATAATAATATCTAGCTTATTAATTATCTTAACTTACACATAAACCTTAACTTTAGCAGTAATAACTAAATACACTGCGCTAGCTATACTATCTAAATTATTGTTAAGGCAGTTATCTATAGTAATAATATAAGCCTGTAAAAACAAAAGCTAGCTAATATAGCTTTTTAAAATTAATTTAAGCTTTATTAACAGCATAAAGTTATTAAAAAGCTTTATAACTTCTATAACTTAGTCCTTTGCTTAAATAAGCATTATAATAGCTTTACAGCTATTATAACTACACTAAGTAAAAAGGATGTCTTCTAGAGCTTTAGTACACTAAATCTACTATAAGATAGCAGTGTACAGTGGCATTTTATTTATCTTATAATTCTATGTTGTTTTAAACTTAAAGAGCCTATCTAGCGCTTTATCTAATCTAAGCGCTATAACACAGGCCTTACTAACAAGGTTAATAATAATATTAAAAATAATAGTTATAATTCTCTACTTAACAGCCTTACTAATAATAAATAAGTAGAGGTAGAGTGTATAAAAGACTTCTTAGAGATCTTTTATAAAATAACTAAACACTTTAAAAGTAGCACTAGTAAATTAGGCTACAGCAGCTTATAGTAAATATGTCTGTACGCAGCAGCAGCGTCGCGGCCTGGATACAAGCGATCACGCACGAGCAGGATCACGTATCTATGTCACATGATGCTTGTGCGCGAACCTCTGTGCGCAAACATCTAGATATCCCCTTTTTCCTCTATATAAAGGAAAAACAAAAAGTAATTAACACTAGTTACCTAACACCCCTGTGCAATGTTTACACTATGCAAACCTCTCTGTCTTGTACGCATTTGCTAACACTAAGTGCTAGCTAGTAAAGAGTCTATTTAACACTAATTAGTAGTTTAAATACTATAAAAAAGAAAGCTTTTTTTATACCTTTTTATTTAAAAGTTTATGTATAAAAAGAATTCTTTTCCTTACTACTTTAACTATAAATTAGTAAGAGTAAAGATAAAGTTTAATTTATATATAAGTAGCTATAAATCTTTATTTAGTTACTTAAGTAAAAGTAAAAAACCTGTCTATATAATACTGTTTAAAGGTATTATATAAATAGTAGTGCTTGTTTAACACTAAGAGGTCTGTTTTATCTTTTTGCATAAGGCTGTTTAGAGGTAGCGTACAATAAAAAGTAAGACAGTGCGCAATAACACATAACTAACTACTATAAAGTAATAAGCAACACTAGCTCTATCTATAACTAGCTAGCATAACATATTAATGTATAACTAATATATACTTTTTATAGGTATCTTAGCAAAGACTTTAGCAAAGTAGATAAATATTAAAAATTAAATAAATAAAATTAAACTATTAGATAATACACTTAAAAAAAAGCTTAATTTATATATAGCTAACTTAATTATAAAACTCTGCGTGTTAAGTGTAATAAACATATATACACTTAAAAACTTTTAAAATAACTTTATAAAGTAAAAGCTTATATACTTTAAAAATTTTAGCTAACTATTTTTATAAAAACTAATTACTACTTTATAAAATAAAAGCATTAGCTTTAAAAAAAACATAATAAAGGCTACTACACTATATAAACTTATAAAAAAAGAACACATGTTTACTATTTTACTAGAACATTATATAAAACTATTACTACTATTACTAGTTTTAATGTAATAAAAGATGTTTTTATATAAATTACTTATAGACCTAATACTTTCTCTGTAATTAGTATAACTACTTTGTAATAGCTTACTGTACAAGAGCATAACTAGGCAGCTACATATTCCTATAGCTATAGCTCTACATAAGATTCTTTAAAGCTTGTACCTACTATATATAATTTAATTATTATATAATCTATACTAACTTTTACTTATATAAGATATTATAGTAAAGAACCTTACACCTAAGAAGGTTATATAATTTTAAAAGGCATAAAGAAAAAAGAATAACTACATAAAGTAACTATATAATATCTTAGCTAATAAGGCTATAGTATTTATTAAGCTTTACTAATACCTTACTATTTTTAAGGCATTATATGTAAGCATCTTTTCTAATATTTTTAAAAAGTGCGCATACATGTTCTACTTTTATAATATTAGTCTAAAATAATTATAAAAGTTACTATATAAGTAGCTTAGTAATTACTTTAATACTAACATAAACTATAACTAGTATTAGATAGATTAGATAATAATAAGCTTTACATAAAGTAAGTAAAAAAACTTTATAAAAACTCTATATAAAGCTTTTAAAGCTATAATTAATAAACTTACTTTTATATAAAAAGCTTTTAGTTTATAATTCTAAAGTAAGATACTACTTTACACTACTATTATATAAGTATGCTAAGAGTAACTTAAACTTAAATAAGTAATGTTCTTAATTAAGCTTATATATAAGGCACTGTATAGTAACCTTTATTTAGCACTTTAGGTTATAATTAATTAATAAAATAATGCATTTATAAATAAATTCTAAAACATGTACTACACTAATAGGCAATATAGCTTACTATGTACACATAGCTATTAATAACATAGAAGAAGCTTAAGAGAATATAGAGAATTATTTAAACTATAGTCCTTTATATAATTAAAGTAATGCTTTATTTATTATAAGAAAAAATGTTAGTTAATAAATTAATTTTATATAAATTAATTTTATGTAAAACACTAATATATCTTTTTATATTAAGAATTCTATAACAAAACACTAATATATAAGAAAGTAAATATGTACATTTAAAAGTTTAAAGGTAAACTAGAGCAAAAAAAAAAGTTGCATAATAATAATAACCTAAATAAAAAAAAAGTAAGAAGATTATTAACTACTTTACTAATGCTATATTTCTTTACTGTGCAACTGCAGAGGACATCTATAGCCTAGAACCTAAAGAATACGCAGAATAGTTTATTCTTAAAGATTAATACTGTATAGTATACTAAGGTAAACTATAGGATACTAGCGTAGTAAGAATCTCTACTATAGGGAAGTTATAACTTAAAGTATACCTACAAGAATTCTTTTATATAAAAGTAGACTAAACACTAAAAAAAAAGAGTATTAGCTTTAAAAAATAAAAATTAATAGAATTAATTAGTACTATATAAATTACTAACTTAGTTAGTAACATAACATATTACATTCTAGACACTTTAACACTGTTCCTACTATCTCTAGCAGACGTAGACTAAATAGGTATGTACTTTAATAACATTCTAAATATTATTATATATAAAGATAAAACTACTGTCTTTATTATATAAAAATAAAAACACTTTTTTTTAATATTAGTAAAAAAGAATTTATATCTTTTTTTACTAAATTAAAACTTTACTGCCTTTACTGCTAATTTAGACACCCCTGCATAGAAAGACTCTAGAAGATGCTAACTAGCGCTAGCTACAACATTAATGCTGCAGTGCTAGAAGAGATTAAGAAGTTCTGCTACCTCTACTAATTATATAACTAGGATTTATAAAGATTTAAGTTTATAATTAAAAATAATACCTACTTTAACTAAAAAGTTATTATTAATGTTATATAAATTAATAATAAAAATGTCTTATATATTATTAATATAGACATATTATTTTAGGCTGCTACATTTCTAAAATCTATGTCTACACAAGATACCTAGGATGCACTATGTAAATGCTAGATTAACACCTATTAAAAACCTTTAGACTATATTATATATAACTCTAGTATAAACTTTGCTTTAAAGAATTTTTAAGCTTATGCAAAAATTATAAGAGCTATATGTAAGTAAATGCCTATAAAAGCACATTAGGCAGTTAGAAAAGTTAAGCGCGCGCACACACTTCTTTAACAAGTGTTTAACATCTTAAAGACTAAGCTAGGTAACTGTACAGATAATAAGGCTATTCTGTAGATAGCAGTTAAGGCTCTAAATAACACAGCTAGCCTACATAGTCTAGTACCTACACTACTAGTCTTTAGAGCATACTTAAGAATTAACTTAAACTTTTTACTATTACTAGACATTATTACATAAGTAAGCGCTGTATAAAAGGTAATAAAGATACTTTAAAAAAACTATATAAAAGTAAACATTAATTATATAATTAACACTTATAATAGCTTTATAATGTATAAAGTTTTTAACTTCTCCTTTAGCTTAAAAATTATAGCATAGAGAAAGAAAAAAGGCTAGACTAGCCTATATAAAATTAAGAGCATTAAAAGAAAAAATATTATTATTAAAAGAAAAAATAGCTTACTAAAGCTCTAATATACATAGGTTAAACTGTACTATAAAAAAAAAACAACTTACCTATAATAAATAACTTAGATAAACTAATTCCTATATAAAAAGATCTTTTAAAGAAAAGAAAAAGAAAACAGCTTTATAAAAATATTATAAAGGGAGAACTAAAGCCTACTACAGACTAAGCCTCTTAAAATAGTAATGCTGCACTAGTGTAAAGAGAAGATATAGATACTAAAAGAAGTAAAAAGTAAAAAAAACTTACATAAAGTCTAGACTAAGTATTTCTAACTTAAAAGAAAAAAAATAATTAGGCCTTATTTATTAAGCTTTATATAAATAGTATAATTACTATACTTAAAAAACTATTTAAGAAATTAAACTACATAAAGATAAACACTTTAATTACTAATAGCACTTTTAAAGTTATAGTATATAACTTAATAAAGCATAAAAGTTAGATTTTTAACCTTTGCTTTATATAAAAAGTAAAAGGTAAAATAACTTAACTATATAAAAAATCCTGCCTAGTGTTTACTAGCTACTTAGATAAAAAGAAGAGAGAAATTCTTACCTAGTTACTAACTATTTAGAGAATAAGCTAGAGACTACTTTTAGCTATAAAAGTAAGCTTAAAAGCTATATATAAAATGCATTTTAAACTATATAATATTATATAAGTATACATTTAATTAATAGATAAGCTTATGCGCACACTGTACACAAAGCTACTAAAGAAGATGCGCTAGAGCTTTTTACTAAATATAATACTCTAGGTTATATAACCCTTATATAAAGCTACTAAATTAGGACTATATTAGTTTAAAACATATTATAACTACTATAAAAAAAAGCTGCGCATGCACATCTTTTTATACAACTTTTACTTTTTAATTACTAATAAAGAAGAGCACACCTTTAGTATTACTAGCTTATAAATAGACAACACTTTAAGTATTATAATAAAAAATTTTATATAAAAAGAAAAAAAAAACTATAAAAAGTAAAGTTTTATATAAAAAGTAAGACTATTTTAGTAAAAAAGTAGCCTATTAAGTTTAATAGTAGAAGAATTAAACTTATGCATAACATAGTAGTTTTTACTTAGAAAGAATAAGTAAGCTACCTTTATATAATTAACTTAAAAAATAAAAATGCTGCATAATAATATATTAAGTAATATGTAAAAGGGGTATATATTACATCTATATGTTAACTAGAGGCAGCATTTAACTTATCTATTACTACATAAACTATAAACTTTTTACATAATAACATTAACACACTTAACACATAAATTTAATAGTAGATAAATAATAGTAAGCATAGTTTTACCTTTTTACTATTATAGCTTAATTATGCAAAGCTATTTATCTTTATAAATAAATTATTTACTAATAATAAAAACTTTAGCTTATAGCTAAAATTTTTAATTATATTAAGTAATAAAAACTATATAAAGTAAAGTAACTACTTTAAAATACTAGGTAACATTATACACTAGAATTCTACTAAGTGTAAAAGAGTAACTAGAAGTGTTCTTACTAGTAAACTATATAAAATAGTTAAAAAGTTTAATAATATAATTACTTTTAGTATAACTCTATAGTAAATTATATAAACACTTAAACTACTACTAATTTTAGTAGTAATCTGCATAGATTTAAAGTTTCTATATAATTACCTTATTAAGCTAAGCACTACTAGTAAAAAGTAACTTATAATTAATATTATATTACTTTATAAATTATATAAGAAAAAAGAAATTACTAAAATAAAGTAAATTAATAGTAAAAATAACTTAGTAGATGTATATATAAAAAAACACTAAACTAGGCTTTTTAATTATTAGTCCTAACTAACTACCTCTCTGTCTAGATAGAAGCATCTGTAGACTAGCTAGATTCTATGCGCAAAGATGCCTTAGACTAACTAGACTAATAATGCTTTTATATAAGGCCTATTTTTCTTTATTTTATTTTTTTTATATTATACGCACTTATTTTTTTTATTATAAAGATCTGTTACTGTTAGCACTATATAAAAAGAGAAAAAAGCTAGGGGATTATATAGTAAAGCTTAGAAAGTAAAGGATAAAAAAAAAAGCTATTTATATAGTATAACTAGCTTATTCTAACGCACAGTATTACTAAGGCAAGTTCTAATAAATAAAGTAAAGTAAAAGTAGAACATAATTAAATAGACTTATATAAATAAAAAGGAGGTAATGTGTATAAAAGGCAACTCTTTAGATAAAAAGAAAAGTTGCTAGTGTCTGTACATAGCAGCAGCGTCGCAGCTTAGATATAAGCAATCACGCACAAGCAGGATCACGTATCTATGTTACATAATGCTTATGCGCAAACCTCTATGCGCAAACATCTAGATATCCCCCTTTTTCTTTATATAAAGAAAAAATAAGAAGTAATTAACACTAGTTACCTAACACTTTTGTGCAATGTTTACACTGTGCAAACCTCTCTGTCTTGTACGCATTTGCTGATACTAAGTGCTAGCTAGCAGAGAGTCCATTTAACAAAATAATTATATACTTACAGGTAATTAATAATAAGCTTAGAGTATAAAGAGAGCGCTTATTTTATAAGCACTACAGTAACTACTTTAAAAACAGCGTTGCCTTTAGCATTAAGAAGCTTACTATGTACTAGAAAACTTTTGTTTTAGAGCTAAAGATCTTTTACTACTGTGTAGCAACTATTCTTAACCTATCTCTCTGCCTTCTCTAGTTTAAAGACTACTAGAAACACTACTTATTTTAGTATAAGTATATAAAGTTATTTATCTAGAAGATCTATACACACTACTTAGAGACCTTTAAGAAGAAAAAGGAGAAAAAAAAGGCAGTGTTGCTAGAGATATTATAAAAGAAGCTTTTAGTAGCTTACAGCAACCTATATAATAAGCGCCTTAAAAAAGCCTTCTTAGTTAACCTTACTATTTTTTATAACAACAAGAGTTGTAGCTTAAAGAGAAGGTAGAAAGTTAATAAGTTAAACTTTTACTTTAATTCCTTAGTAAAAGATAAGTATACTAGAGATTAGCTACTTACTTAGCTGCTTAAGTAGTAGTAGTAGTAAAGTTAACTTTACTACTTTATTTTTTATAAAATTGCCCTTAATTTTCTATTAATCTTAGTAACTTTATATAAGTGCAAGCAGTGCTTCTTATAGGCTAAGAAGATTATTATAATAAAAAGAAATTAACTATTAGTGTTAATAATAAAGGCTTTTTAACTATAGAAGAATTAGTTATATAATAATACTATTACTAGTAAGCTAACTAAGCTTATAGAGTACATTAAAATAGTAAGATTAACAACAGTAGATCTTATAAAAGGTATTATAACTTTTTAATTAGGTATAGTCTTTAGCTTTAGCGCAATTACTTTATAATACTTTAATATACTTTAGTTACTGTATCCTAACTGTACACTAACGTCATATCCTCCGTACAGTTAGTTAGTAACAGCCTCCTCTTCCGTAACTGTACTATACAGCCTCCAAAAGGCTCTGTAACTAACGGTTGGACACACTGTTCCAGATAATTTCAAGCCACAATGTCCTGGGATCTAGGCATACTAAAGAATTCGGTCTCTAAGGGTTAACCGAATGGGTCAAATCCCATCTCCCCTGGCTTGCCGTTGTCGTCGTCGCCCTACCTCAACATCGACATCGGAGTCTTTGGTCCACTAACTGCTTTTTCTAGCTCCGGAGAACTCCAAACCTTTGTCGTGGAACGGATGAAGAATACCCTATTCCCTGACACATTGTGAGGGGAGTTTAAGACATTGAATGATGTGTGGTATAATACGACGGAGGGAGGTATTGGTCCGCTGGGAAAAGGTGCGATTATGCAAGTTTGTATGAGAATAGCATTAGCTGTGTGATTTCATGGTTCTGCTTACTTCCCCAAATTTTGTCTGAGAAACTCAATAGTACAGCTCCTTCGCAACACCCGAAAGATCCCCGAGGAATAGAACCAGGTTTGAGAGGACGGCCGAGGAGATATCTATATCTTTCCTAATATACAGCATCACATTAGCACTACCCCAGATCGACATCGGCTCCGACAGCGGCACCACCGACCCCATTTACCACTACCACTCCAATCAAGATTGCTACCACTGGATGTCCGCCTTGGGGACCCTGGTTTCCATATCCATACTGCAGTGGGCCAATGACTTTCCGTCATCCTCTACCATACTGCCGACGACACACTCATTCCCTAGGACCTCCCCAACACCGTCACAGTCCTTGAATCTTACCTCTCGGAACTCAATGGCACCGTAACGGAGTCAGATTTCCATGACCTAGATCTTCGTCTAATTACTAACCCGATTGAAGATTTCGTAACACAGGCAGCAAGTATTTTAAGAGTTGCACAGCAGGTGAGGTTTTCAACGACAGTGTCCTGCTTGAAGTCGTGAATTCCAAAGATAGGGACTACTTGAGGGGATATGCGTGCGGGTGGTTGCCGGGCAGAGAAACGTTCAAGAATGTGATAAGTGTGCCAGGGGTCGATAATGGGTATGGTGGGAATTTTTTTCAGGCCGTTATGGATCTGACTAATGCAGGCGAGGAAGATGGCGGTAGAGATTTTGAGACGTTGAAGGAGGCAGTTAGGGAGACGATCAGTAAGGGAGGGCGGTTGGATATGGGTGTCCATGATGTTATAATTGGTACTTCTTACGAATAGTACTACTGCATTGAGTTTTGGAGCAATGGATATACGAAGAGTAACTGGGATATATTACCCTACCGTTCAATACACCTCCCAGAAATCCCTAACGAGAGGGAAATTCTTCCAGCCTAATGCTCTGAAATTTCTCCATGCAAGATCTGCAATTGCCGTGAGAACCTTTCTTCCATCTATAACCGCTCAATCGGTGGGTATCTTAGCTTCGCCGCAATGCCCATGTTCCAGTGCAGGCGAAGCACAGCCAGCCGCGCCCGCATTTTGCACCTGAACGAACTCGCCTCAAGCTTCTAGAATTGTCCACTATCTAAGGCCCGACCGTCTAGTGTAAAGTCTAGATGTGGATATGTAACCCCTTGGGTGGTGGCATTCTAGATTGGCGTATTGCTGATTCGAGGAGTAGAGAGCTGAGATCCCGCGACGAGGCCGAATTCAATGAGCACCTAATGGGGGGTCTTTTCTTGAACGAAAACGCATTGGAACAGGTTTCGATATCGCATAGTGTCAAACACAAAATCGTTTTCACTCATGCAGACCTCAATATAAAAATATTTTTGTGGATAAGAGAGGAAAGATTTCGGGTATCGTGATTGGGAGTGTGCAGGCTGGAATCCTGAGTACTGGGAATGTTCGAAGGCGCATTTCACAGTGCGATACTCGATTCGATAGCTTGCAGATGTGATTCATCAAGTTTTCCCAAACTACAATGATGAGTTGCAGGTTGAGAATATGCTTACTAGCATGAGGCCTTTCGTGGTAGGGATGTATGATATTCAAGTTACTAGCCACGCTGAGCCGAAATGTATTCAGCCAATATTGCTATCGACACAGCATTGTTGACCCAGATTGATAACATTTTCTGTGTCTAAATTCGATTTAAGAGCGCGGAAAGTCTATGGGAACCAAGTCGAAAAACTGCTAAGCACAACAAACGCTTTGCACGTGACAGTGAGAGAGACCGCATACAACAAACAAAATGTATCAAAACCAAATAATTATTGCATATGCTTAAGAGCCACATACCAGAAGCAGTTGGGAAGCTAAGCCCCGACTCATGGTGGCGGCGGCGGTGGCGGCGGTAGAGGAGGAGGAAAGGGAGGTGGACCACCTCCGGAGCCTCCCGCTCTTCCCATTCCAGCATTATTTCGGCTCGCACCAGCCATTTCAGATGAACCAGTAGACTTGATCATTCCACCTTCTCTCGTAAAGATGCTCGATATACCAACCGCAAAGAGGGTCGAGAATGCGAACAGCAGCCATTGAAGAATGTTCAACGTCTTTCCCGCGGTAATCTCGATACTCGATGAGCTATCCACCCTCGTGATAAACTCCATGGCACTTGTTGCTTGATTGATCGATATAGCTGATGCAAGTGCAAACGCAACTGAGCCCCACATCGTCATCATGGAAACTTTTCTTAGCATTTGGATTCGTTTCCCTGCGTTCACATTCTCTATTCCGGCCATTCTGAAGTGCCCCTTCAAGAGACTGATAAAAAAAAGGCTGATAGCAAACAATACGCCGGCAACAGCAAGAAGGTAGATGATGATCTTCGACTGTATGTCTAGTGCCATAGATAAAACGTGCCTGGAGTCGTCGCTGAGGTTGGACGTGGTGTTGGAATTGGGTCCGATCAGCGAGCTGAAAAGGGCATCGACGGATTTTCCGGAGCTGGGTGAACACGAAAGACCATTTGATACAGAAGCACAAACGCCTAGTTCCTGATTAGAAATTCTCGAATATAGTAGTTTAGCTTTCCAGAACGACGTACCGAAATATCCAAGCCGGACTTCTGATAGCAGAGAGCTTGTTTCATTGAATCTCTGCAACTTAACAGTAAATATATTAGAAATACCTGGAGAAGTTGATACACATCCCGTTAGAGATAGAGCTAAACACAAGTCAGTTCTGTGTATACATGATGCCTCTTGCGGTGGCTTACAGTAGAAAATAAGTATCGGTATTGGTAGCAGGTACGTCCAGAGACGGTAGTTCACGTTTTCTTTAGAACATGTTCAGCCCACCAAGTCTTGAGGGAGGAATTTCTAAACCACTCACGCATGCGATAAGAAATTCCCATTTCGGTGGAAAGGGTCCAATTTGGTATTTGGAATTCGATAAAAGGTAAAAGGTCTGGGGTGATGTAAAAAGTGAAAGGAAGAAAGAAGGTGAAGATTAATGCGAATAGGAATGGTCACCAGTTGATATTCTAAGTGTGCAGTCTCTGCTCCAGTTCGGAGATATACATACTTCTTAAGATGTGCAGTCTCATACAATCCTAAACTGCTGCTATGTCTGGACTCAAGGCTTTGCCTCAAAGCCACCAAGTTTTAGGACCGAAAATATGTACGGAGAATGTTAGAAAAAGCGCGTGGTTGTAATGAAAGGCGGAGCCAAGCTCACGAAGCCATCTAACAAATGGTCGAGCCTTGATGAGTAGGACTCAAGAAATGCTGGGTTTTCACTGATGAAACAAGGTATTTCCATTCTTTAGAACGCTCCTTTCCCTTCATGCATTGGTACCCTCAAAGTTCTCAAACATATTTACGCGCTGTGAATAGAGCCGCTATCATCCAAACATTGCTTGAAAAATGGAGCGCGAGGCATAGCTACTGAACGAATGAGCGAAGGCAGAACCGAACATTTCCCTTTGCCCAACTCGGATGAAGGACTGTGCCGCATACGGCAAAGCATATGCTCCGGCGCCTATGGAGGTAGATCTAAGATTAATATATGCTCTTATATAGTAATTACTGTGTTGTGTTACATCGATGCGGCTATTTGAGGCTCTGCTATGCGCGCGCCCACCACTGGGGCTTAGTCTAGACATGACCGAACTTGAAGTGGAGAATGTGGGGATGATATTGGCTGACCAGAATATCACCAGGCTGATTTCTCGTTGCACATCACGCCAAAGGACGATCTATGACAAAGAGGCACAGTAAAATGGTTCTTCGATCTACTTATAACACTTGCTGGCGTTTAGTGAAGGAGGCACAAGTCGCTGATGCTTCACCACCGATGCTACGACTATCCACTCGCTTGTCGTTCCTCAGCCGAGGCAACAGCGCATCCGTCTGCTTAGGCGCTCGGTGAGTTCCATTTGTATACTTGTATTCCGTCGCGATTCGTATCTGAGGAGGTCGAGTGGAAGTAAGGTCACGTGATGATAGCGCACGCTCGTATATCTGTGTAAGCAGGTGTGGAGACGTTGTAGAGACAATGTGTATTTCGGTATGACCTCTGTAGACTTGAGTGTCCAAGGTCTGGTACTAATATACATGTGGACATGGACCAATTAGCCAGTGGTTATCCCACGTGACATATATGGCGTCCTGGGCTAACATAATCCCAGTCCTAAACGGCACGATAAGCAAAGATCTCCGCATTGAATGGCTTCTTGCATAAGCCACGATGAACGGTGCAAAGATAAGAGCGTACCGAAAAGCATATAGGTGATAGGTCGACTACCAAAGACATCTTTCCGTCCCGGCAGTGCTTCCGTGCTCCTTATCCATTCAGTCGCGCCCCCGATACCCGCCGCAAGCGCTGATTCGTATACTGCAAGCTTGCCTCTTCCTCTAGCATAGGCTTTTCACGCCCCCACCAAAATACGCTATGAAGTCTATTCGAGTCAACTCAGACTGGCCTCGCCTAAATTTTGAAAGCATGCTTTCCGGAAGCTGGATGGAAGGGAGACTCCAAGGGAACGATCGTCGTTATCACATTTATGCCGACGACTGGGACGAAGATGCACTTTCAATTCTTCTCAGTGTACTACATCTTCGTAACAGCTACATACCCCGGTCAGCGCCTCTAGCCATGCTTACAAAGATCGTCGTACTAGCCGAATACTACTGCTACTTAGAACCTGTAAAGCTTTTGACGGATTTGTGGATAAAGGATATCAAAGCACCACACCAGTCCCGGCAGAGTACTGTCGAAATCTCACGTTGTGGATGTGCATAGCTTGGGTACTGAGATTACCTAAGGAATTCGCACTGACGACAGTAGTCGCTATCAAGCAGAGTCGGCAGGATGAGTCGCCGAACTTAGGTCTTTCAATTACACGCTTCGTGGGCAGGTCTCGAGCCAGTTGCTAACACCTGGCTAACCTACTCTATATACCGGATCGATCAAGCCCACATCGAAGCAATCGGCAACGTTATCTCGCAACTACACGATCTCCTCGATGAATATTGTCAGAGGGACTATCACTGTCCAAGCGGCATCAACTCGTTCGAGAGTGGCTCTATACTCTACGGCGCCCTTGCAAAGGGAATGGAATGGTCGGGTTTGCTAGCGCCGTATCCAGTAGCACCATTCTTCGGAATGAGTTTTGGAGAGCTGTGCTCGAACGTCTACAACATGAAGTCGCCAGTATGGAGTAATTCCGGATACAAGCGAGATTACAAACACCCATGCAATCTGAAGGATAAGATAGCGAAAATCGTTGACGAGGCTAATAACGAGGTCACCGGGCTAGAATTGAGGGCTTTCGACCGTGATCAAGTGGCACTCCTAAGTTCTGAGGGATGCCCCAGCCTATCGACCAACGAACCACCTTCCCACCAGAGATCAGACATGTGAAACATTTCACAGAGGCAGCCTATGATCTTAGTATGTCAAGGTGAGGCGATTTTGTCGATGCGAAGAAATAAAGCGACGCGGATGAGAGCAATAATTTGATAGATCTGTACTATCCCTTTTCAGGATTTCTTTCGCGGCTTCGGATAGTGTACCTACATGGCGCCCCGAGATCTGTCCGGGAATCGATCACATATCCAGTTCCAAGACTTGCCTTGCTTTCCCCAATTGCGCAATCTGTTGTCGTCCTTCTCTGACCAGCGGATGAGTCCTAGAGCTCGAGAGCTTCTTAACGACATCGCTTAGATATTCTTCGTCATTTTTGCCCTTCTTATCATAATCTTCATATGCACTTTGGTCGTCGTCGTCGACGACAGCATCGCGAGGCCGTCCATAATCCCGTGGAGATGCAGTGTCTGCCCTGTTCAGTGGCAAGCTAGATGGAGCTAGCAGTGGCTGGCCTATCCCGCATCCGGAGCACCACTGAGCAAATATGTCAAACTCGTAAGAAACCACGTGTCAGATGTGAGCGGCTTGATCGTGATATCCTCAAGCTTTGTTGGATCGCCCACAATACTCTTCAAGAGGGTGACTGCATGGCTGGTAGATATCATTCCCGGGCCACTATAAGCACGGAAGATAGCTATCAAAAACGACACATAGGCCGAGAGCGAGTGGAATGCTATGTCTAATAGATGCCACTGTATCTGTCCAGGTGATACACCCTTTGCAGACAACCTCGTTTTCCGATTCGCATGCAGTGGAGCGGGAGTGGACGACGGATTCTTAGCGTTTAAACGTGAACACCAAACGCTGCCTTGATTGCTTCCCATAGGCTTCCGTCCCTTTCGAAGATGGCGGCCCCACTCACCGCTCCCTTCGCTGCTTTCGGCACTGCTGTCCTTACCGCAGCACATCTTAGTATCACAGACGCTAGACTGCGCTGCTGAAGCAAGTCTAGCATCTGAGACATGATTGGAGACTGCCTTCTCCTGGGGTAGAGATAGATTTTGTCGCCTTGCAGAGGGTTTGGTGCAAGTAGTGCTCGGCTTTAACGTTGTGTTCGGTTCTCGACTTTGCCGCTTGTGACTTGCGTTGTTGGCTGGTGGAGAGCGTTTCCGCTTGCGGGTCAGCGACGTTGTGTGTTTGCCGTTGTGGTCGTCGTCATCAGTATCGCTTCCGCTGCTGCTACCGCTGCTCGTACTTTCGATGGTAGGAAGTCTAACTTGGTACTGTTAGATAGAAGGAATAGACTTGCAATAGCGGATGCTCATCTTCCGACTTCACCTTGTTTCCGTCGGGCGCTGATGTGCGGTGGCTTTCATATGTATGCAGCGGAAGGCCTCTTCCGTCAACTGTTCGATGTTCGTTATCGACGGGCTAGTCGGCGGCGTTGATGGTAGTCGCCCATGCGGGGGCTTATTGGCTTGAATCTTCGCTCTATTAACCGTTTCTAAGTTAATTGTGTCGGTCGTGCCGGTAGGGACCTCCGTATCACGATACTCCGGGGTCGAAGTACTGGGGGACTCAAGCCGATCGCCCATGTGCAAACCTGGATCTTCTTCGTACAGGTCGCCCGAGTCGGCCTCAGAGTCCGACTAACTATCATTGATAATGACCGCATTTCCTACGCATAGTCAGAAAATGCATGCGTGAGCTACTATCACGACCGGGCTAGGGCATTTATCTTAACTACTTCTCTTATAAGGGGCCGGCTAACGTGAAGCCTTATCCCCTGTGTCTTCTTGAGAGGCTGGCATTGAGACACCTTCCCGTTCGTTCGTGGGGTCATCATTGCCAACATCGCCATTTTCTCCTCTTCTGCCGCTAACCTCGTAGTTAGCTTCGTTGTCGGCTGCGTCCCTGTTAGTCGTCAGACAACGCCAGAGCAAACACCAACATTCCGTCGGCGATAGGGATGCCTACCTAAGCACGCCAAATCGGCAAGTTCGACTTCATCAGATGTAGGTATAGGATCTTCTTCATTCTCCTGTTCAGCGTTCGACCCCGTTCCATCTTCGCCAAACCGGATCTTGGGGGAAGTACGCTGTGAGGGTCGTTTTGGCTTCGGGCGCCCATCATAATGTATAATTTGAAGCGGATGATGCGACTGAGGTACGCAACAAGTATCTAAAAACATTGCCATTGCTGCTGTCGTAGCTCGAAGGATTGCTGGTAGTGTAGGGAGAGAGGAGATGCAGAGACTTTAAGCAGACGAAAACTCCACGCTCAAGCTCACACAGCCGCTGAATATTAGTGATGATGCAGCCTTCGCACAAACCCCTTCGCTGTCGGACAAAAACGTGCTTAGTGTTGTATAAAAGACATTGTAAAAAGCTACAGCGTGTGATAAGGTAATTATTACACCTTATTTAACAGCCTAAAGCGCAAGCTGTACTCTAGCTTCTTTTAAAGGTCCTAATTAGTGTTATTCTTAAGGCATTGTAATGTTAGGATAGTTTTAGTAGGATTCTAGCAGAGTAGCCGGCACACCCATGAGGTACGTTATTTGAGATGATTCTGCTGTGTCTTGCTGAGGAGGGAGTTTAACACGCTCAGGACGGGGTGGGTGGCGGTGGAGACGAGGTTGAGTTGAGATACATCAGCTAGACTTCAACACAGGCAAATTTGCAAGTGGCTACTTTGAACATGCTCAAACTCTTAAACCGCAGATAGATCTCGCGACATGTCCCTGTTTAACTCCGATGCGGGCATGATATATGTCTATGTGTACATCGCAGACTCCTTTGAAAGAACACCAACATATTGCACCTCCTTCAAGTTTCGTAGACGCGCCTTTCACACCTTAGCCAACCAACGAGAAATCCTTCACCGAAGCTCTCCAAGTCATTGCGCTTTCCAAGCTAGAAGATACATCAAGCAACACCCGGGACAGAATTTCAACTTGCGCTGGGGGTTTCAGTGAGACGACTCACTACTGGGATACATTACGGACAAGATATGGTGTGTATGTCCAAGAACGGTAGAAGCGCTATCGAATAATGGAAACTGGGCAGATATAGCTGCGCAATACTCCTCATCTACATGCTCCTAAAAATTCCCCTTCCCCCCTCTTATTGCTCAGATTTTATCTTCCACATCAGCCAAGAGCTCGTTCGAAACTCTCAATCGTTAGCCAGTGTAACTTCTCCGCGTCTTGATAGATATTAGTGAAGAGAGACCCAGTGAAAGACTGTACTTGTGCAATTGTAAACGACTAGCATTCTGGAATTGATCTGCTCAGTAATACTACCTATGAACCTCTCGTCCATCAGGGAGCGGACCCCTATCCACCAAAGGAATTCCACTCTCATTTCCCGCCCTTGTAGTAACGGTTTGATAGCTTCTCTTGGTCTGCCGTAACCCCCATTCAACCGCCCATTTCCACCAGCTCGTCTGCCCCCACCCCCCTCCCCACATAACCAAAAACACTACCACCTGCGCCCCCAACCCTCCCCCAACCAGCCCGGGATATATCGTCTCAGCATTCACCTGTAGATTCGCATCCACCCCGAGTAGCACGTGCAGTGAATGATTGACAACGCCATTCACGCCATTAGACCAGCACCAGCAGCTATTGAATGCTCCGGCGTAGATAATAGCAACAATCAGCAGAGCGCCGCAGCCGATCAGAAAGTCCTTCGCACCAACAACGAGGAGTTGGAACTTTCCCGTCGCGATGCGGAGTTTCTGAAGGAGAAGGGTGATAAGGAAGGAGAAGAGCCACATGCAACTGATGGAGATTTCAGCGATGGACCGACACCCGAAGCCGATGGTGGGGGTGTTGTAACTGATGGCTATGGCCACGCACATGGAGATGAGGATGGGGATGATGGACAGCAGAAGCATGGAGACTGGGGAGGGGTAGTAGGGGAAGGGATGGGAAATGAACGGCTTGCAGGGGCGGTAGACGTAGATAGCCCCGGACCAGGGTGAAGCATCTTGGACGCTGTGGGTTGTTCTGGCCATGGTGGTGATGTGCGAGTGAAACTGAGCCGGTAAGAGTGAGGTGTCTGTGAACTTGGGGTGGCGGAGATGTCGGGTGAAGCGTTTGATTGCTCGAATGCAGGCATCTGACGTCGTGAAGCGGGCGGCGGAGGTGGAGAGCAGGATGGCAGGGAGTAGCCAACAGTAGAGCATTGCGAGGGCGACCCGGTTCCCTGGTCTTGACGCGAATTGTGTTGTACTGCTCGATGCTTTGATAAATGCTGTGGCGACGGTGCTGAGGTATATGAGGATAGCTAGGTATGTTCGCGCTGATTCTTTCACTGTGGTATTCCGTATGTCTGCTGCGGCCTCATTGACTGCGAAGGGGAAATCCGGTAGGTGTAGTAACGGCTCTAGGATGCGGATGGGCGTGTTGCTGGATCCTGCATTTAATGTGTCAAACGCCCAGAAGACGGCAGCAAGGTCTTGAGGTGCTACTCGTCCCGTTAAGCTGTGCTCGGTGACAGTTTTTCCAGCCCATACGTGTGCTGCGTGGCGAATGCCTAGGGTATGCTGGAGACTTAGTATACTGTCAATAGGGTCGCCGATGAAGTGTAGGATGCTGAAGGCCTTGTATTTTCCGCTGAGAGGTGGCATATGCATGTTACCGATAAGCACAAGAACGGGGATAAGCCAGCCGATCATACGATTAGAGATCTCACTGCCTGTATACCAACTGAAGCCGCCGCCGCACTTGCTCAAGCATGATCCCAATCTCACGGACAGCGTGCTCTTGGGGTCTAACAGGGCAGGTATATCGTAGAAGAAGGTCCAGTTGTCAGCCTTTAGGCTCTGATTCTGGATTTCATTGCGGATCGTGGCAGCGCAATCGTCGCGGTTGATGGCAGAGGCAACGATAACGAGCAAGGCGAGGGTAACAGTGATATGTGACTGAATGGTCATCGGCGGAAGTTCAGTTTAGGGACGTGTGCTTTGGTGTAAGGCAGCATCTATGCCGCATAGTGATATAGGGACGTTGATGGCGTGCATCACCAAGGGCTCGTCCCAGCGCTATGGTGGTGTGTCTCGTGTGCCCTTGCATGCAGACATTCACATGGTCGCGCGAGGATGGTCGCATACTGGGAGCGAACCAGGGGAAACGTGGTGCAGTGCTGCAATTCTGATTCGTGCACGCTCATTTAACCGAATTTATAGCCTGCAAGGGGACATGAGTTAAGAGTGAAATGATGATTTGTGGACGAAGGTTCTGAGGTGCTATTTTTTCTCTTGAAGGGGTTTCTTAACAGCTTTAGGCATAATCTAATAATATCTTATAATACTCATGTAACTTGAAGCATATAATAGAATTATATTTCTAAGCGCGCTAAAGGCTAATTCCAAGCTATGAGAGCCTTGTATGCAGGAAGTAGGAAGCGCAGAGAGGTGGTATAGGATATTATTGATAGGTGAATCCTTGAGGAGACTCAAGGGTTCAAGAAAGGATAAATGTGTACCAAGGCACGTGATGGGATGTCATGTGTCCGGGGCTAGGCTAAGCCCCCAGCCTTTTCACTCATGATTTGCGCTGCTGCTAGCACCAATACTACTATGAACTACCCCGGCCGTGCCTTGTATGGGCTTAAGACACCCACGACGATCGCGAGAAAGTTGACGCCAAACGGGCGCGCTCTGGTTAACCTAGTACAACTGAGTACAGGGTTCTCAAGATAACAGGCCGATATCCCGGCTCCTCCGCTGGTAGTTCTACACTGATAACTCCACAGTTAACGGGGCTACTAATCATTCGTGCGCGCTTAGATAAGCTAACTACCAGCAAACTTTGGCGAATATTAGCTGCGCACGAATAATTACGGCATTTGGTAGGGCTAGTCGGCGTATGACGACAGGACCGCCGGCGCTAGTGGAATATAACGCAATGTTTCACTACAGTACACGTCCCTAAGCATGGGACGCTTGCTTTAGTTTGTGTGGGCGCGCTAACTAATCTAATCATCCCCGCAGCACCAACCACATCTGGCCTAGCCATGGTCAGCCTTGGCACAGCCATGGTTGGGTGACCTGCTGCCTGAGTCAAATGCCCACTACTTGCAGATAAGTGCTATCATGGCTTACATTCTTAATCTTCCCAATATATCTTTCCCCACTAGGTCCAGTTTACCAACATGTTAAACCACACCACCAAACCTAATGAACAGACGGCACTAATTACTCAAACAGAGAGTGTATTGTCTGAGAGCAACATTAGCCTCATTTCGAGTACGAGTTCCAGCGACACTTTCTCTGCTTCGGTCGCGGTTAACGAAGAAGCAAGGCTGGAGCCAGGTCCAACTTCTCCTTCAACCGAAGCACTGTCTTCGTTTATCGTGCGAATTATTCCTGTTAGTCGCACGTCGGCAAGCCTTTTCTAAGTTTTGACAACAATAGGTGCCTTCATCTCTGACGCTGATGGCTCACTCTTCATTGCTGCACATCTCATCATCCTCAGAATTCAATGCTCCTCACGACTCGAGCTAGTTAATTACTAGCTTTGCTCTTGCAGCTGCATCAACTCAACCTTTAGTCAGCTTAAATGTGTCCGAATTCAAGCTTACTTTGAGTTGATAAACATTGTACTACGGAAAATTGCGCGACCTATATTGCAAAGATGCCCCGTTACTTGCGGCATATATTCTCTTTGGTCTCGGATGGTAGGAAACATATCGATGGAATCATTCTTAAATATATACTTACTGTGACCCAGTGCAATTGTGTAAGTGGATTCAGAGCCAACGTTGTTGAATTCTGAGAGCTTCGGAGGTATTGGGACTACCATGTAGCACGTCATACTAGGTCGCATCGTATCTGGATCTGGCAGTGCGGGCATGACCGCATTGCTTTCAATAATTATCACCGGTTTGTCGACCTTTTCAATGATCTCCATCACATTTCCCATACTCAAGTAATAGGATTCGTCCCTTTAAGGAGCTACTTGAAGGCAGAACATTTCAAGACAATCTGTAGCTGTGCTGTGATGCATTTAGTAATAGCTGAGCTCCACTTCGCTTCACCCGGCACCTTTTCTATGTTTCAGCCCAACTGCATAGTAACGGGTGCCCATGTTCCCCCAATGTACATCTCCCTCTATACTCTGCTGATATTGTGGCAAGATCTCATACCACTCCGCCATGTGGCGTCATGGCTTTCCTATGTAAATGCTGTTGTAAAAACTGGCCGAAGTCTTCGAGGGCTAGTTGGAGGGTGGCTTGCTGACACGGTGGGATGGAGATGGTGCGTCGGTGATTTCAGCTACTACTATTCAGATTCACCAACCTGAACTTGCTAATTCTTTGCAGGTCTTTTCTAGGACAGGCTCCCTTGGCAGCAGTTGCGATCGTCCTTGTTGGGTATACACTTCCAAACTGCAACCAGGATCCCAAAGTCGAAGAAGGACCAGAGCAAAGCAAATTTGCGAGAATCGACTTCGTAGGTGCAACGCTGGTGACTATGACTACCCTAGGCTTCCTATTACCCCTTGAGATAGGTGGTGTTAAATTACCATGGACCCACCCTATCATCCCGATTCTGTTTGGCATAGTAGCCGTGTTTGGTGTATTATTTATAGTAACCGAAGGCTAGATGGCTAAAGAACCAATTTTGCCGCTGCAGCTCTTGCAGCATCGGGACTCCGTCGTTTCATTCGTCGTCATGGCCCTCCAAACGGCTGCGCAGATGGGGGTACGTGTATGCCTTGCCCAACTGTGCGTTTGATTAATTCTTGGGTAGTTGATGTTTGCAGTTCCGCTCTACTTCTAGATCATTGCCAAAGCTTCCAACGCGGTCGCCGGTGCACACCTATTTCTTGCCGTTGCCGGAAATGCAGTGGGAGGTGTCATGTCCGGGGCCATCATTCTGAGGTCAGAGAACAAGTACTTATTGACGAAGCCTAGCTTACTAATTGAAGACTGATTCAGGACTGGGCGCTACAAATTGTTGCTTCTCTCTGCAACCCTAATCGCGACCTTCGGCTACCTCCTCATATTCCGTTGGCATGGACACACAAACTGGCTCGAATCCCTTTACATCGTCCCAGGCGGTTTCGGTACTCGGGTCGCTCAATCTGCAATATTTACCAGTATCCAAGTCGATTTCGATCCACAATACACGGCAGTTGCCACCTCGGCTCTATTTCTCTCCTCATCTGTTAGAATAGTGGCTAGATTAGCTAGTGTGGGGGCCGTGATGCAAGCGATGTTGTGGAGAGGGCTCAATCGTCGACTTGATAGGTTGGGATTTTCGAGACTCAAGAAGCTCGAAGAGGGTGATGTGATTACGTCGCAATCCGTTGTAGCTGACGAAACGTAGATTATTGAACGAGCTGTGTCGGATACTCGCTATGTTGACAATGCTAAGCCCCCTATCGCTGCAGTGATTCTAAGTGCCTATGTGGAGGCTTTGGCTTGGACCCATCGTAAAGTAAACTTCGTTTAGATTAGGAATATGCCTACTGATATATTTGATTGTAGGTGTTTCTCTGGTTTGTTCGGCCATAGCCTTCTGCTGGAGCTTCGTCCTACGACAGCACAAGTTGTGAACTGAGGAGCTGATATTACACAGTCACCGGATAAAAGTCTGTTCACATGACTTTTTGCCTAAGGAAATAGAGAATTGTTTTGAAACTTTCTTGATGCATAGAAATAACCCATCTATGCTTTATCTTAGAATAATAGTTTGCCTAGACCTAGTACTTCGTTTGATAACCCTAAGGGCTTCCTTACTGCGCTGTTCTCTTAGCATGGACTCTATAAGCTTGCGTAGGAGTGAATTAGGTATCTCCTTCTACGCGTCATTTAATGCCTTGCGGAATTGGCCTTACTCCTCCTTAAAGGTTCTAATTATTAAACTTAAGGCGAAGTTTATGGACTAGCTTTTTTAGCGCCTACTAGAGGTGCTTAAGTAGGTTCGGGTTAGGGAAATGAAGGGGCCGCTCTATAGTCTAAACCCCTATACTCTTTGAGGAACACTTGCGCTACTTAAGTCTTGTGAATAGGCGCGTTGTCCTGTAAAAAGATCTGCCTAGGTGGGTTCTAGGGCAATAGGCCTTTGCGTAGAGCCTTAAGGTAGCTTTTAGTATTGTACCTGTTCTTAGCACTCTTAGGGTCCCTCTCTATGATAACTAATTCACTATGGCTAACCTGTAAGGCCTATATACTATTCTATTCGCAAATCAACTGTTGGTTGATTATTCGCACCTTTTTGGTTGTAATGGCGGAGTGGTGCAGAGCCCTGTCCTTACATAGCCCTACTAGCTATATTCACCTAGATCACAACTTGTAATACCTAGCTCTTCCTCTCTAACTTAACTTTCTTCTAAATTATCTGTAGAGCATATCTATTTTTATTGTACTAAAGACACTACTCTGCTTTAGCACCTGTCCCTAATCTAATAGAGTATTTATGTAAGAACTGAATTGCCTGTAACGGGCGGCCAGATCCATTGGATCATCGGTACGACAATGTGCACAACGGGTCAGCCAAAAGGTATGCACAAGTTGAATTAGCGAGGATTCAGTTTGCATAGTCAATATTTATGAGCGAGATGTGATGTCCCTCGGATGTCGGGTCCCATCGAGATTTTTAATCTGGTCCACTTGCGGGCCCTCATGGGTCCAACCCGTCACATTGTCCTTCTCTTCTAATTAAAATAACCATACTTATAAGAGAACCTTAGTCTTGCAGCAATTACTTTTAAGCACTGCTTATAGCAGTAGTTTGTAAGACCTTTCTACTTAAAGATGCAGTAAATAGTTCTTAAAGAGGTACTATTAGTTTAGAAGATCTGTGTCTTCTATAAGCTAGTAGTACTGTATTTCCAGGAATTTTAAGCCTGACAAATAAGCATAGAAAGCCTAAAACAAGGCAGTAACCTAAGTGTGTAGTGTTTTTGCTATCTCTTAATTAGAGTTGCAATACGCTGTTATGTGTAGCTAAACTTAGCAGTAATATCCTCCTACATTACGCTTATATTAGACTTTGCTAATATAGCTAAGCGCTGCGCAGAAGTAAAGATATGCTTTCCCCTTAAATATCTACTAATTTCCTGGCTACAAGAGTGTCTCATGGTTAAATAGTGGGGTTTAAACCAGGTGGTTAGTTTTACATGACGCGATTTTAGTGCGGGGCACAGTTTAGGTTAACAGGCTTTTGTCCTAGTGTATATATGTATTGGGACTGATAAAGCGCAGGATGCCGTTGCGAGAAGATTACTACTGAATAAAACGGCCAGAGTCTATGTGGCCCATTAATCAGTTGCGAAGCCCTGTTCTACAAAGCATTCCCCAGCTGAGATTAAGTACAAGTGCATAACTTTAATTCCCTCACACTCATTCTGCTCACTCGCGCTGATTCACCTCGTCGTCACTTTGAGTCAGTCTGCTTCATCACCCCGCTCCTGCAACGCTTGCAATCGTTTTTCAATTACGGTCTCTCGCGCGTCTATCCTAGCCCCTCTCTCGTTCATGTCCGTGTTTGCGCGCGTGTGTTCCAAGCGTTGCTCTTCCACATCTCGCTGAAGTTGCTGTTCCCTCTGTCGGAGTTGCTGCTCGCGCTGTTGGAGATGCTGCTCACTCTGTTGGAGTTGTTGCTCACGTTGTTGGAGCCCCTGTTGGCGTTGGTCCATGGCCTGTTCACGTTGTTGGACCATTTGCTGGAACTCCTGAACCCGAGTAGGGTGGGTGAAAGGAGAGAGCTGCCAAGGCTCAAGTCTGTACCGCGAGGATCGGGGCGGTTGGCTGCCACTGGGATTTTGGACAGGGCGAGTGCGACCTTCGATACCAATAAATATGGAGGGATATGAAGGGAAGGGAGGGTTGGTGTGAAATGGGAGAAGTTGAGGTGGTCTGCGCCTTCCCGTAAGGTGTGGAGCAGGTGACGTCGGCTCTCCTGGTATGCGTCTGTTTGGCGGTGAAAGTCCTGAGAGTCCGTTATCGGTCGGACCATAAGAGGGGCTGGCTCGCCTCGGCCTGGAGTTCAAGGAATTGAAGGCCCCTGGGCGCTGAATTGGAACTTCACTAGAACATTGCTCGCTAGATCTGTCGTCATCATGACCAGAACCACCGTCCGGATGAGGCGTTACAGGTAGGCGTGGAGATGAGGATTGGGAAGGTGGTTGTTCATTAGGAATTCCCAATTGCCTCATATTATCGCTTGATGCTGAGGCTCCGTTGTTTGCCACTGAGTTTGGGGCAGGCACCGTTGGTACCAACTGACGGCCTCGGCGTTGCGTTCTGTGCGAACGACGCCTGAGCACCCCGAGGAGGTTTTCTTGATGAATATCAGGAATCGGGTCACCTTCAGTGTAGCTGTCGGTTTCGAATGGCAGTTGCTGTCGCCGAGTTGTCGATCGATTCGATACACGCACACTCGGTAACTCTAGTAAGCGGCCAAAAGGTTCAAAGGGATTCCTTCCTGCTTGATCCAGTCCAACAACATCTCGTGGTGGCTGTCGGCGTGGCCGCTCAGCTAGCGGGCTCATTGATCTGAAACCCAGACCTGGAAAGGCTTGCCCGACAAGGTGCGGCGCTCCTGGAGAGTCTTGGTGTAAGTGACGTGACTCCGTGTCAAAGTGGAGGTTCTGCTACATACCGCCTAAGCGGAGATACCGCTGCAGTTCCCGTTCCAGCCTCTCAATCTCTTCGGGACACTCGGAGAGAAACCAAACGGTACGGCACAATGGGCAGAGATTCATGCAAAGCAGATCGCGGCGGTGGGAGAACATATCGTTAAGACAGAGCAAGCAGAAAACGTGGTTGCATTCAGGTAGGGATATACGGGTGGCTTTATGCGGGCCGCTGTCGTACTCTTCGGTGCAAATCGAGCATTCTGATGGAATCTCAGGGTCGGAAGAGGTTTCTGCTCTAACGCTGTTCGCTCGAAAGTCTGCATAGGACGGGGTTTGTCGGTTCCCCGCCATATTGCAGTGTTAGCGAAAGTGGATAAGGTATGACCAAGCAAAAATATATGCAAAGAACAAATACGGTGTTTGTTGTTGGGAGAGTGCTTCGTTGTGTTGCTTAGACTTTAGTGCTGCGCTTGGTCCTTGCTCGTGTGACACGCGCTCTTTCACTATTTGGAGCTTGGTAGTGCCGTGGCTACACTCCACTTCATCATCATAGTCGCCAGAACTTCTAATTTGCAGCACCTGAATAGGCAAGACTTTTGAGTTGTTCATATGTATGTAGCACCATGAGGTTCGCATGAATTCCCAAATCACAAACATACCTAGAATATACCGAATTTCCAAGCTAAACCATTATGGAAGTGACGAAGGTCTTCTCCTCTCTTCCTCAAGTCCCAGGGTCACATAAACCTACGGAAATCCTTTCACTAGCATATTCAAACTAGAAAAAACAGAAAACTCTTTAATTCGCGACAACTAATGGGCTTCCAAAATTGAGACGAGTCTGCACGACATTGTCGTTCGATCCGAAAGCAAGCAGGCGACCCTTCAATTTGGGGCCACTGGCCATCAGGAACATCTGAAGAATTGGAAAGATTCTGGTTGCCAGAGGGGTGAGTGAGGAGCAAGTGAAGGAGCCCCGATCGTCGCTGCACTAGGAGAAGGAGGAAGGCGAAGAGAAACAGTTGGAGGTGCAGGAGCTTAAGGAACAAGTCGCCAGGTTGTAAAGCGAGAAAGAAGGGTTGAAGAAGGACTTGAAGGCTGAGCAGAAAGTTGTGGAGAAATTTAGGACAGTCGGTGGCAAGTTTGACATTGTTTTGGAAGAATCGACAACTAATTCAAGGATACGGCGACGAATCGATACGCTGGCATTCCTGAAGACAAAATCAAACGCGATCTAAATATTATCCAAGGAGGTGGTGGTACTGAAAGCGCGTGTTCGGGATTGTCGTCAGCGCCACCGTCTAGGGGCGAGATTTGAATGGAAGAATGGATAATTGGTTTATTTGTGAATTGAAGAGCCATCACCGTTTTCGCATGGATTGGAACTAAGTGTAGCAGTCTGGAGGCATCCATAATACAACAAGCCCGCCTCGTTGTCGGCGCTGGGGCGAATTGGGAGGCCGAAATCCTACAACTAAGGGACTACTTGTATACAAGTATTTCTTTAGAGACCCAGTGCTAATATATACGTTAGCTCTACTTTAGCCTTCGTCACGCGCCCTAACGAGACTATGAATTAGACATGGTATATAACTTCGGCACTCTGCACACGAACTCGCTCACGCAATCAAGTTCCAACTGTTGCTAACGAGGCTACAAAATGGAATGGCCAGGTATCACGGTAAGAATAATTTCGCGGTCCCGTCACGGTGGATTAGGGGAAAGCGCCTTACATGGTAATAAGCAGTTGTAGACTGCACTATGTACGTACTTTTACTTTGATTTATCTCGACGTCCTCTTGAGCTATAGCTAATCTCTATCCAGTGGTTTCTCAATTTGAACTGATAGAAAACCTAATCTAGATTGCAAGCTAATTTTGCAAGAACTCACAGCTATGGAGAGCCTTGTCCCTACCTTCGTTCATTCAATTCATCAACTCTTGAGGATGTCCCTTCCCCGCAAGATATCGTTTCCCTACAACTATTATCTCACAATCGGAAATCTAATCCCGGCGAACCGATTTCCAGAGCGGCCCCATCACTTCTCCACCTCCGCTTCCTCCTCGATACCCATTTCCCCTAACCCCTGCGGACACTTAACAGCCTCGTCAATATCAACAAACGTAATAAAACCCTCCACCCCGGTCAAAATCTTGATATTGAAGATTGGTGACAAGACATCCACATCGCCATCCCTATTCTCGAAAGCCTCTACCATTTCCCCCCGTGGTAGATTCAAACCGCAATCTCTCGCCCCACCCTCTCTATGAGCCTTCTCAAATCCCTAAAAGTGCGGGAATGCCTCAGGTCCGACGAAAGTGGGTTCTAACTCCCATCCCTTTCTCCAAGAACGCGGGAACTGGTCCGGGATAAGTGTCCAGAGTCACCATGGCCCGAGCCCTCAAATACTACTCAGCGCTTTGATGAATTTAACTTGAATCGTCCACAGCTTAGCGTGCAAAGGAGCAAATCTAAGAAGCCATTTAGGATTTTTCAGCACAACCCTCTCAAAATAAACAATCAGCTTATTCAATCTCTTCCTGGCAGTTACTAGGACGTCGTTGATATCCTCAAAGGTCTAAATTACGGCGGACAAGTCCTGGGAACTGTAGAGATCCTCCAACATGGCTTGGGCAGACTGATTTGGGGCAGTGATATATCATGTTGCGTGAGGGAGGTGTTCGAAAGGGACTGTGCTCGATGAGAGAATATCAATACTCTAAGTCGATCGGAAGTGGGCGCAGTAATTTGTGAGGATGGGTTGCATCCAAACGGCTTGTAGTGTTGTAGTGTGTGCAGACTGTCGCATCAAAGACAAATGTCTTTACACAAAGCTATCTCCCAGACGACTCGGAGCTGCAAACACTTGAAGGGGGTCTCACACCAAAAATCTCTTCCTCTAAGTCCTTCCCACTCAGCACGACCCTCTGGCACCAGGAACACCAGCTTCTTAGCTTGCCTTGTACCTCTCGAGGAAGGTACTGAATGGACCTATCTCTCTCATCCTCATATACTTTGACACAGTTGCCGACGCGTACTTGCTTCTTTGCCTTCATCTTGACAACGCCGCCGACACCCTCAATCTCTTGGGCGTGGTAGCTAGTTCCTTTCCATCTCCCATCTTCAGAGGTTTTGCTCTCTATCATGGCTAGCGTTTCCGCGTCGCAATCCATCTCATGCTCCACTGTCTTAGCTGCAAGACACTCCGGACCTCGGCCGCAATTGACGCCCTCATTGCCTTCACCAGCACCAGTGCCAACACCACCGAGATAGTGGCTATAACGAGTTCGCCATGTCCACGCCCGAATGTACATGGTGTCAGCACTCCTGAGATTCTGGCCGCAAGGCTGGCATAGCCAAACCATAGTGTCACAGCAACATGGTGCTCGATCGAAGGCGGAGGCTGTAAATGCTGGTGTGGGTTGGTCGTCGAAGAGCGTCGGGGCTGGTCTTGGAGATAGTGGGGGAGAACTCGAAGACATAGTGCGAATACGCTTTGGGGCGGTCAGAAGGTGCAACGGAGCTTTAGTGCAGGTACGGCAGAGCCGGCGGTGACGGACGCGAAGGGTGGGCGTCGGGGGAGGCTTGATGGTGCAGTTCTGCCTTCATTCTCAGCACTGAAATTCCATGTGTATGGCGTCCAGACTGACCCGACAAACCACGGTACCGCAACGCTGGCACTCGCCCACCATATCCCGGGCACATTTGCCAACCCTTCCGCTGGTCAATTGCCTCGGGAGCTGCGTCTCCTGCTCCCAAGTCTCTAGAGACTGCCTTAGTCCCTGCACGAGGCGTATGCCGACGCCAGGGTCTTCATTGGCGCAATGCAGCGTGTGTTTGATAAGTTGGTCGCGGTATTCGAGTAAGTTCGCGCGGAACTGCCTACATGTTCTGGAGAGGTCGTGCAGGGTATTGAGATCGAGCTGGCTCGCAAGTTGTCTAACAATACTGCAACGTTAATTTCGTTAGCATCGCCGTCTTCGCGCGGATCCAGTCCTTGCTATGGTTCAGGCTCACGGATAACAGCTCAGGGCGGCTGAAAATCCATTGATGTTGGGATTGGGCCTGTTGGCCTCTGCCCCGGGATACTGCGTCGTGTCTCTGCTTATTGTCGCAAGACTGTGATGCAGTGGCTTGACCGAGGGGAAGCCAGAGGCATTGGAGGCATGTGCAGACGAGTCGTCACCCAAGTCAACTATGACCACCATTATGGAAGGCAGGGGCACAGACAGGCCACATTGAAGTCAGATCGAGGCTTGAAGTGAGCGGAAGGAAAGGTTCGAGTGTGGGAGGGAGCGAAGGTGGACAGTGATGTCGATTGAGGTGGCTTTGCGCCGTGGCGGGGTACTAAATTTTATCAGCCGACGCACGGTCTCGCCTGACGCACGGAATTTGCCGTACAGCGGCACCGCGACTTAAAGCTCTAGGGCAACATATAAATAGAATATAGGCCT